>NC_087174.1:18038107-18043107 GCF_035594125.1 Scylla paramamosain | reverse complement strand
CTGGGGGGGTGAGAAAAACTGGCGGAGACGTCTCAGAACACCTAACTTCATAGAAGCCGTTTTAGCTAGAGATGAGATGTGAAGTTTCCAGTTCAGATTATAAGTAAAGGACAGACCGAGGATGTTCAGTGTAGAAGAGGGGGACAGTTGAGTGTCATTGAAGAAGAGGGGATAGTTGTCTGGAAGATTGTGTCGAGTTGATAGATGGAGGAATTGAGTTTTTGAGGCATTGAACAATACCAAGTTTGCTCTGCCCCAATCAGAAATTTTAGAAAGATCAGAAGTCCCTAGTACTAGGTCAGTTCCATTCTGTTAAGAAAATTAATTAACAGAGCCCTTTCCTTTTTACGACGAAGAAGACAGTCATTTGCCTCTACATCAGGGAAAATGAAAACTCCTTTTTTGATTTCTGGGAGCACAGGTCCATAAAATATGTACTGTGACTCTAATACTTCAATGTCTTTTACTGGTCTTTCGCACCACGTCCAGTCATGTGGGTTACTACCAAATGCCTTTTGCTGAAGGAAGTCAACTTCTACCTTTTTCAATGTCATCGTCGTCATCATCATTTGTAAAGGTCTTCGTCACCTTACCCCAATAATATTTTACACAGTATATATATTACATTTGTACAGTATATATCCATTTTAGGTTCATTTACAACTGAAAACCATATACATATATCAATTACCCTATTATCCTTGTGCTCAGTATTACATTTTTTCATCTGGACACGGTTCCACAACATTCCACTACTCATTCCATATTTCTTAGCAGTTCTCTTGATAGATGATCCTGCCATTACTTCATTAATTGCTACTGCAATTGTAACTTCATTATATTGTTTCTTTTTTCTTTTTATAGGTCCGTACCATTCTGATAGATGTTAGATGATACTGTGATAGCCTTATGTTAAATGCACCCGTCTATTTACTCTGGAAATAGAATTTAGTAGATTATATTACACAGTATAGTTCCTAGATCAGGTTTTATCAATTGTTCCGGAGACTAGAATACCAGAATATATATATTTATATATATATATACATAAATTATGTTGTGAATAAAATCATGGGGGGTAAAAAATGTCCAAGATTGGGGTAAAAAATCATATGTGGGGAAAAAAAAAGTTGAGGTAAAAAGTGAATGGGGGGTAAATAATGAATATGACAATTTGGTCATTATTTACCCCATACTTGGTCATAATTGGCCCCACATTGACCCCCCTCCCCAAACTGTGGGGACAGTAGAATCATTGAGGAAACACATAGGATGGTCACTTTTCACCCCAGGATTCATATTTTACCCCGATGGAAAGCGAAAAATAATTTAGGGGGCAAAAAATTATTATTGAGTAAAACTTGAAAAATGTTTGGACAAACTTTTTTTCCATGGTTTTGGGATAATTGATCTCATACTTATATTTTTCATTTTGGAAATCCAAAAAAAATACAGAAAATACTTCAATACTTCTTCTACCTACATATGAGAGAGATTTCAATTTAGGAGTGTTCAAACCCCCCCCCAAGGGGGGCGTTCGATTTTTTACCCCTAAAAGGTCCGGGTCATTAATTCCCCCAAATGACTATATATATATATATATATATATATATATATATATATATAATATATATATATATATATTTTTTTTTTACGTTTGTAAGTATGTCACTCACTCACCATCACCACCACCACCACATTACCTTACCCAGGCAAATCAGTGATGGCAGGCGTCACATCACCACATTGACACTCTGCCAACACCACGCGTTTTCTTTATACCTTGTGATTAGGACAGACTTTAGGAAGCTCAGTGTCCCATACACCGTGCACCAGCCAAAACAAACTATTAAGGGCTATTTCCACCAGGTTAATAGGTTAATAGGTGCTCTATACCAGCAACTTGGCATTCAATCGCATTTTCAGTATGATTCCCTCCGCGTTGTGTGTGCGTCTTGGGTAATCCTATGGCGAAAGATTTACTGAAGGTATTGGCAGGTGTTGAGTAAGGACGGATGGTGTACGGGTTAGTGGGGGTGTGGGACTGTAAGGGCCGCGTGCTTCTGCTGACAATAGGCTGAGGGATGCTGCCAATGCTACTTAAGGTGACGTGTAGCGAGAGAGAGAGAGAGAGAGAGAGAGAGAGAGAGAGAGAGAGAGAGAGAGAGAGAGAGAGAGAGAGAGACCAACTGACAAACCAGGCAGACAGACAGATAAACAGAGAGAGAGAGAGAGAGAGAGAGAGAGAGAGAGAGAGAGAGAGAGAGAGAGAGAGAGAGAGAGAGAGAGAGAGAGAGAGAGAGAGAGAGAGAGAGAGAGAGAGAGAGAGAGAGAGAGAGAGAGTGAAAGTGTGTTTGAGGCTGTCCGAGGATCCCAAGGTTTGGGCACCCAATTCCCACCTCATGCTTAAGTCTACGGCCAACGCTTGCCACATTTACATAAGTCTGCGGAGAATATTTGTCACATTTCCTTTTCATTATTATTGCATATTTCAGTATACAGATTCGGTTTTTCTAATTTGTTTGTTTGTTTGTGTGTATGTTTCTTTCTTTCATTCTTTCTTTTCAATGTATATATTTATTTTTTTGTTTTTATATTATTCACACGTGTATTTATTTACTCATCTATTTATTTATTCCCCCTAGTGGAGCGAGGAAGTTCTAATTTTGTTGCCACACTTCTCTACAACCCACAACTCAGCCTGGCCCCTGGAGGGTACAACGATAATTTGGTCAGGAGCACCTTTTGATGTCAATCACATATAAAAATTGTGGTTTCAGTCTCGGAAACACCTTTCAGTTGATAACTTTTGACAGTGTATCTTTCTTATTTTATGACATTTCCTCGTCAGGCTCACCGTTTTGCCGTTTTTTTTTTTGCATATTTCGATTTATCGGCATGTGAACGAAGGTTTCTGCCTCTCAACTCGCGCAACTATCGCCTCATCACTACAGATCGAGCTTGAGCGCGCATATTGCGCGAATTATTTGCCATAATTCACTATATATACGAATAGCCAGTTTTGGTTGATACCATCAGACTCAGCAGTGACTGTAAAATCAAGATGTATTGTAAAAACTTGACGAAAAAAAAATGATATTAAGACAAATTGAAATGTGAAGACGTTAAAATAATGTTTATAATATTTTACTTATGCTCGCTATTTTGAAAAAGTTAATCATTGAATGCTGAAATATATCATTACCTTAAGTAGGAAAAATTCCCGTGAACACAAGAGTGTGATCAGAATGCAGATAAATTTCCACATACTGAAAAAAGTCATTTATAGCCGGTCCGCGACGCGTCTAAAAATTAGAATTCCCCAGCTGTTGAGGGAAGGTCCTATAAGTTGCTTCGCAGCTTAAAGCACCTATTGCTTATGAGAGAGAGAGAGAGAGAGAGAGAGAGAGAGAGAGAGAGAGAGAGAGAGAGAGAGAGAGAGAGAGAGAGAGAGAGAGAGAGAGAGAGAGAGCACTCAAAACGTTTCGGCGTCTTTTCTTGACTACTTCTGACAGGTTCTAGAGAAGGAACTTGGATTCTCAATGGAGTTCTCATATTGTTAGCGATAATTCAACAAATATTCTGCATCATGAATGAAAAAAGAACACCCACGAGAATCTGAATAATCATCCCACATATAAATATTCCTTTCTTTCGCATTTCCTTCTCTTATCCAACAAATTATAACGAAATAAACCACATAGGCATGTAACACACACTTCCTCAAGGCTCGGCACCCACGCCCCGCCTTGCAACACTTCGGCCTTGGCGACTGCCTGCCACACCAAGACCCATCTGTAACAGGCTAGGGCCCCATAACTCACCTTGATGAGTGACTGGTAGGTTTTGCAGCGCAGGTGTGTGTGTGTGTGTGTGTGTGTGTGTGTGTGTGTGTGTGTGTGTGTGTGTGTGTGTGTGTGTGTGTGTGTGTGTGTGAGAGAGAGAGAGAGAGAGAGAGAGAGAGAGAGAGAGAGAGAGAGAGAGAGAGAGAGAGAGAGAGAGAGAGAGAGAGAGACACACACACACACACACACACACACACACACACACACACACACACACACACACACACACACACACACACACACACACACACACACACACACACACACACACACACACAGCAGTGAGTCACCGGTAATGTTTTCAATACAAGGCAGTAAAGTGACGTTGAGCATTATATGAAAATAATCACTGCCAGAGTTACTCTAATGTAGAGACAAAGAAGGATGCTTGCCGCTCTGCCTCAGTGAATCATTGCACGCGAGTGACAGCAGCGAGAATCGTGCCAAATGAAGTGTTCCTGGTAATACCACCCTGAAGATTGGCAAGATGACCTCCAATGCCTGCCGTCTTCCCTATTGGGCCAGTCTGCAGGCCATCACTGTGGCGCCCCCGTGTGTCATTCAGCAGCTACCCGCGATGGTCTTCAACTGAAGCCGCCACAAGGAATCTTGTCTCTCTCTCTTAAGGCTGCCATTAAAACTATTTTTAAAAACCACAAAAAAAGCGATTAGTTGTGTTCTCATTGGTGCTTTTTTTTCGTTGATAATGCAAAATCCTTTTTAGAGTATCAGCATGACCATGAAAATTCTAATAAATTCCAAAAGACCCCGTTAAAAAGTAACTGCCATAAGACGTCAAAACGTTTGGGAATACTCACACGAAACATTGTAGTGCGACTTACTGGCGTGATTCAACTCTGAGTTGTGGCTTTTCGATTTTTTTTTTCCGTGCTTTCAAGCGTGCAGCTGTGGCGTGCTGCGGGGTGGCGGCGGTGCTCGCGCATCTCCGCTTCAAAACTAATAGTCTTGTCTTTCTACACGATCCCTTCACGAGATCCCGGCCAGTCATTCACCTGACATTGTTCCTATCTGTATATACACATTATGTGTATATATTTTATATGTAGGTGTAAGTTTTGCTGTCTTGCCGTGGGAAGTCTTGATACAGATAACCGATCAATGACAGGACCAGCAATTCGGGACACCCGGTACAGT
>NC_087174.1:17938107-18033107 GCF_035594125.1 Scylla paramamosain | reverse complement strand
AAGACCCACTGAGATGTCGGCTCCCAAACAAAGTCATAAGCAGTCATCAAAAATTAAAGGATAAGTTTCTTTTTTTTTTTTTTTTATGTAGGAAGGACACTGGCCAAGGGCAACAAAAATCCAATAAAAAAATATGCCCACTAAAATGCCAGTCCCACAAAAGGGTCAAAGCAGTGGTCAAAAATTGATGAATAAGTGTCTTGAAACCTCCCTCTTGAAGGAATTCAAGTCATAGGGAGGTGGAAATACAGAAGCACGCAGGGAGTTCCAGAGTTTACCAGAGAAAGGGATGAATGATTGAGAATACTGGTTAACTCTTGTATTAGAGAGGTGAACAGAATAGGGGTGAGAGAAAGAAGAAAGTCTTGTGCAGCGAGGCCGGGGAAGGAGGGGAGGCATGCAGTTAGCAAGATCAGAAGAGCAGTTAGCATGAAAATAGCGGTAGAAGACAGCTAGATATGCAACATTGCGGCGGTGAGAGAGAGGCTGAAGACAGTCAGTTAGAGGAGAGGAGTTGATGAGACGAAAAGCTTTTGATTCCACCCTGTCTAGAAGAGCAGTATGAGTGGAACCCCCCGAAATGTGAAGCATACTCCATACATGGACGGATAAGGCCCTTGTACAGAGTTAGCAGCTTGGGGGGGGGTGAGAAAAACTGGCGGAGACATCTCAGAACACCTAAATTCATAGAAGCCGTTTTAGCTAGAGATGAGATGTGAAGTTTCCAGTTCAGATTATAAGTAAAGGACAGACCGAGGATGTTCAGTGTAGAAGAGGGGAACAGTTGAGTGTCACTGAAGAAGAGGGGATAATTGTCTGGAAGGTTGTGTCGAGTTGATAGATGGAGGAATTGAGTTTTTGAGGCATTGAACAATACCAAGTTTGCTCTGCCCCAATCGGAAATTTTAGAAAGATCAGAAGTCAGGCGTTCTGTGGCTTTCCTGCGTGATATGTTTACCTCCTGAAGGGTTGGACGTCTATGAAAAGACGTGGAAAAGTGCAGGGTGGTATCATCAGCGTAGGAGTGGATAGGACAAGAAGTTTGGTTTAGAAGATCATTAATGAATAATAAGAAGAGAGTGGGTGACAGGACCACCACTGTTAATAGATTTAGGAGAAGAACAGTGACCGTCTACCACAGCAGCAATAGAACGGTCAGAAAGGAAACTTGAGATGAAGTTACAGAGAGAAGAATAGAAACCGTAGGAGGGTAGTTTGGAAATCAAAGCTTTGTGCCAGACTCTATCAAAAGCTTTTGATATGTCCAAGGCAACAACAAAAGTTTCACCAAAATCTCTAAAAGAGGATGACCAAGACTCAGTGAGGAAAGCCAGATCACCAGTAGAGCGGCCTTGACGGAACCCATACTGGCGATCAGATAGAAGATTGTGAAGTGATAGATGTTTAAGAATCTTCCTGTTGAGGATAGATTAAAAAAATTAGATAGGCAGGAAATTAAAGCAATAGGACGGTAGTTTGAGGGATTAGAAAGGTCACCCTTTTTAGGAACAGGTTGAATGTAGGCAAACTTCCAGCAAGAAGGAAAGGTAGATGTTGACAGACAGAGCTGAAAGAGTTTGACTAGGCAAGGTGCAAGCACGGAGGCACAGTTTCGGAGAACAATAGGAGGGACCCCATCAGGTCCATAGCCTTCCGAGGGTTTAGGCCAGCAAGGGCATGGAAAACATCATTGCGAATAATTTTAATATGTGGCATTAAGTAGTCAGAGGGTGGAGGAGAGGGAGGAACAAGCCCAGAATCGTCCAAAACAGAGTTTTTAGCAAAGGTTTGAGCGAAGAGTTCAGCTTTAGAAATAGATGTGATAGCAGTGGTGCCATCTGGTTGAAATAGAGGAGGGAAAGAAGAAGCAAAGTTATTGGAGATATTTTTGGCTAGATGCCAGAAATCACGAGGGGAGTTAGATCTTGAAAGGTTTTGACATTTTCTGTTAATGAAGGAGTTTTTGGCTAGTTGGAGAACAGACTTGGCATGGTTCCGGGCAGAAATATAAAGTGCATGAGATTCTGGTGATGGAATGCTTAAGTACCTTTTGTGGGCCACCTCTTTATCATGTATAGCACGAGAACAAGCTGTGTTAAACCAAGGTTTAGAAGGTTTAGGACGAGAAAAAGAGTGAGGAATGTATGCCTCCATGCCAGACACTATCACCTCTGTTATGCGCTCAGCACACAAAGACGGGTCTCTGACACGGAAGCAGTAGTCATTCCAAGGAAAATCAGCAAAATACCTCCTCAGGTCCCCCCAACTAGCAGAGGCAAAACGCCAGAGGTGTCCAATCCCTCCTCAGGAGGGATTGGAGTGATAGGACAAGGTAAAGATATGAGATTGTGATCAGAGGAGCCCAACGGAGAAGAAAGGGTGACAGCATAAGCAGAAGGATTAGAAGTCAGGAAAAGGTCAAGAATGTTGGGTGTATCTCCAAGACAGTCAGGAATACGAGTAGGGTGTTGCACCAATTGCTCTAGGTCATGGAGGATAGCAAAGTTGAAGGCTAGTTCACCAGGATGGTCAGTGAAGGGAGAGGAAAGCCAAAGCTGGTGGTGAACATTGAAGTCTCCAAGAATGGAGATCTCTGCAAAAGGGAAGAGGGTCAGAATGTGCTCCACTTTGGAAGTTAAGTAGTCAAAGAATTTCTTATAGTCAGACGAGTTAGGTGAGAGGTATACAGCACAGATAAATTTAGTATGAGAGTGACTCTGTAGTCGTAGCCAGATGGTGGAAAACTCGGAAGATTCAAGAGCGTGGGCACGAGAGCAGGTTAAGTCATTGCGCACATAAACGCAACATCCAGCTTTGGATCGAAAATGAGGATAGAGAAAGTAGGAGGGAACAGAAAAGAGGCTACTGTCAGTTGCCTCAGACACCTGAGTTTCAGTGAGGAAAAGAAGATGAGGTTTAGAAGAGGAGAGGTGGTGTTCTACAGATTGAAAATTAGATCTTAGACCGCGAATGTTGCAGAAGTTAATGAAGAAAAAGTTGAGGAGGGTGTCAAGACATTTAGGGTCGTCGACAGAAAGGCAGTCCGACCTGGGGACATTTATGGTCCCCTCCCCAGATGGGGACTCCGAGGCTGGTGTAGGAGTCGCCATCATGATTTTAAAATTTTTGAGTGAAGGGTGTGTTTGTTATTAGGTGCTTGTAGTTTTGTGTGGAGGAAGAGAGTTGTCTTTAGAGGGCAGGCTGTGACTGCCCCCTTGTGTTGTGAGACACAAAGGGAAACGTTCAGTGAGGTCACAGCTGGGTTTAATGATAAGTTCGCACCACCCCCTGAACATTGCTTTAGACCTCACTGACAACCTGATTACTGAAGGCCTTCCAATACTCTATACCTGTATTTGATAACTCGTTTCTTCCTGTCTCCTTTTTTTTTTTTTTACCTACCGCTCTCAAGCTTGAACTTGTCCTGTCTTGACTACTATAAAAAAAAATATCTCTATCACTTTTCCTGTATCCTTTAGGACAATTCATTACATCTATCAGTTTCCATCATAACCTACCCCTCCCTGACAAATGTAATTTTGAAAGTTTTAATCTTATCTGGTGAGGAATACGACGCATCTCACGATTTACTTAATTATATATATATATATATATATATATATATATATATATATATATATATATATATATATATATATATATATATATATATATATATATTTCGTCACAGTGCAAAGTTTGTGTTCTTATCAGTCCCTTTCAATATTGCAGATTATGTTAGGTTACGGCAGGGTTTTGCCAGGGAAATTACGAAAACTCCATTGAAAACCGCAATAACTTTCTCTAGAATCTTTTAGAAGTAATGGAGGTGAGACGCCGCAATCTCAGGCATCGCGAGGGACTGACTTCCCCGCCAGTGATCGCAAAGGCTGGCGCGCGTGCTCCATGCTTACGGTAACTCACAGAAAAGGTGAAATGGTACCTCACATTTAAATATAGCAACAGAGAGGGAGGCAACAGGGTGGGAGTCGAGTCAGCTGAGAGAGAGAGAGAGAGAGAGAGAGAGAGAGAGAGAGAGAGAGAGAGAGAGAGAGAGAGAGAGAGAGAGAGAGAGAGAGAGATTTAAAAGAAGATTTGAAGCTTTAAAAGAAGATTAGACAAATCTATGAATGGTGATGATAGGTGGAAATAAGTAGGTATATTTCATACAGCGAATGCCACGTGTAGGCTTGATGGCTTCTTGCAGCTTCCCATATTTTCTTATGTTCTTATGTTGAGAGAGAGAGAGAGAGAGAGAGAGAGAGAGAGAGAGAGAGAGAGAGAGAGAGAGAGAGAGAGAGAGAGAGAGATACCGCATTCTCAAACCTTTCGACATCATACTAAACTACTTTTAACAGGTTTTAGAGGAAGATATTGGGATTTTCAACAGACTTCATAATTTACGTGGTAACTTAAACAAGGCTTCTGAATTATTCAATGAGAAAAACACCCACGAGAACCTGACTAATCATCTTCGTGACTTTTGAAAATAGCCCTTGTGAGAGAATGAAGCGTTTCTAAATACAGATCCTGACTACCGTGCATAAAAACAACACAAAGATAGATCAGTGACAAAGGACTCGCTCAGCTCACCAGTACACTCTGTCATCGGATCCTTTGAGTGCTAATGCATGACACTGTAATTGTATTCGAAAACCTTAGGCGATTTTACGGAAAGGAAATGAAAAAAGGAAATGAAACTCTTCTTGTTTGTCACCGGTGCCTTTCGAAATTACACTCCGTACTTGCACGAGACCATTTCATTAAGCTTGAAGGGACACCTTAGCAGTCAAACTATATTCTAGACTTAAACCACAACACTTCATTAAACTTGAGAACATATAGCACGCCAAATATGCCCCAAATTTACACCACAGCACTTCATTAAGCTTGGAGAGAATAGGTAGGCATATTTTATTCATGGACTCCCACGTGTAGGTCTTACGGCTTCTTGCAGGCACCCTTATCTTTGCATGTTCTTATGTACTTTGTGAAATCGTACTCTAGTCTCACACCACAACATTTTACTATTCTCAGGTAGAGGCCATAGCAAAGAGCCTGCAACACTCTCATATACCTGAACTCTCGATTGCATATTAAAAGGAACGTGATTTGTTATCGTGGAAGAAGTAGTCATGTTTCGTTGTTATTGTTTATGTACACTTTTCCTCCCGTGCTGTCTCATTCTGACACTGCCGCTATGGACTTTGGCATTAATAGCATAACTTGCATACACTATCCGCGGTCCCCTGCTGTGTGGAGGGCATTTTTATGGTGGTGAAGCATCAGAGAGAGAGAGAGAGAGAGAGAGAGAGAGAGAGAGAGAGAGAGAGAGAGAGAGAGAGAGAGAGAGAGAGAGAGACTACCTCACCTTTGCTTCATTTCATCATGGTGTTGCGTCATTTAGGCGAATTAGTTTACCTGGTTAGGAGAGAGAGAGAGAGAGAGAGAGAGAGAGAGAGAGAGAGAGAGAGAGAGAGAGAGAGAGAGAGAGAGAGAGACTCCAATCATCTATTATTCCCAGCAAGTCCACCAGCTGAGAACAGATTTACTGCAGTCCTCCCCGTGCCCTTGGTGCGGTATTTCAGATGGCTCTTTCCCCTTGCTTTGCCTTCCTTCTAGACCCACACACCTTTAAGAATAGGTGCGTAATTTGAAACGCTTTGTTCTCTCTCATCATGTTTTTTCTTTTTTTCGACTGATGATGTGGAATCCTTGTTAAACTATTACTGGACACATGAAAGCGCCTTTCAGTAACTCATGATTTCCACGCCGAAACGTTTGGGAATGCAATCTGAGGAGTAAAGACACGTGTGAGACAAGGGGTGTTTGCGTTGACTAAGACAAAGTAAAAGCTGAATAACGTTAGATTCCCTTTGCCAACGCGCATATTCCTTGGCTCTAAGTATTTTATTTCACCTATATTTACTTGTTATAGAGGAGTCTCGTAATCTAAGGTGTGTAATAATAATAATAATAATAATAATGATAATAATAATAATAATAATAATAATAATAATAATAATAATAATAAACGGTTTATTATTTAGGCAGTTAACAAACTGAAAATGTACATAGGGTGTGGGGAAATACTTAACATAAATCCTAAAGGTAAGTCTAATCTAGAAGGGACTATTGATTGATGGCTCGCACCATGGTGGGAATCGCACTGAGTCTGTACCGGTCCGTGCGCGGCACCTTTAGGGGTGTTATCTTGTTGTGGTGTCTGGTGGCACGGACCGGGCGAGGCGCGTCAGGCGGCAGCATGTTTCTGAGACGTGGATGATGCAATAGTCCCCTTCCAAACTTCTCCAGAGCCTCTCGGTGCCTGGTGGATAGTCTGGACAGACTCAGGGTGGTCAGGGCTTCTTCATAGGTGGTGTATGCAGGGCCAAGGATGACCCTGCACGCCCTTTTCTGCACACTCTCTAGCTGTAGCTGTTGAGTGTGTGTGAGGGAGGAGGACCACGCTGGGGAGGCGTACATGAGTTTAGGGAGGATGAAGGAGAGGTACACCCCCCTTAACTCCTCTGTCGGCGTCCCCAGCGACCTGAGTCTGTGCAGCATGTACAGCCTGTAGGTAGCTGATCTTACGGTGCTGGCGACATGCTGCTTCCAGGTCAGCTGGTCGTCCACCGTGACTCCGAGAAGCTTGGCACATCGGACCACCTGGAGGGGGTGAGGGCCCACTGTGAGCTGGGGAGGGGGCACTGGTACAGAGGAGGTACAGAAGTGCATCACCACAGTTTTGCTGTGGTTGATGGTCATCCTGCTCTCCTCCGTCCACGTCTGCAGTCGCTCCAGAATTGCTTGCAGTGGCGAGTAGTCCGGGTTCTTGGTGGAAACTGGGACGCCCACGGTGTAGTCGTGTGTGTGTGTGTGTGTGTGTGTGTGTGTGTGTGTGTGTTTTTCTTATATTCACCACATTTGCTCAGTCACAGACAATAAGAGTAACAATATCAACAAGGCTAAAACACTGGAACCATGAAAACACTTAAAAACTCCAGTGATTCCCACCAGAGCCTGTGCAATTATTACATGAACCATGAAAAAAACACGCTTGAAAACACCAGCAACTTACACCAGAGCCTGTATAATTATCACTCGAACCATGAAAACACACTTGAAAACACCAGTAACTTCCACCAGAGCCTGTGCAATTATTACTCGAACCATGAAAACACACTTCAAAACACCAGTAACTTCCACTAAAGCCTGTATAATTACCACTTGAACCATGAAAGCACGCTCGAAAACATCAGTAACTTCCAGAGTCTTTACAGTTATCACTAGAACCGTGAAAGCACTTGAAAACACTAGCAACTTCCACTAAAGCCTTTACAATTATTATTAAAACCATGAAAACACGCTTGAAAACACTAGTAACTCCGGTGTTAAAACAAGCCAGGATAAGACGCATAAAGGTTTGAGTGTGCCGTCTTTTATGCTAAGGCGCAGTTTCCTGATATTTGTTAACACCCTGTGCCCACATCACACACACCTGGCTTCCCATATGTTTAGTCTAGCATTTTCTCTCTCCCCCTTTTTTCTATTTATCAACAGAGGAGTGGGTGGGTTGATAGAGTGCAAGAAAAGTTTACACACTCACACCCTCATAACCTCTTAACGAAACCACATCATGAGTCTTCCTTTAGTGCTCTTATTTATGGAAATAACTTATCCCTGCCTGCCCTTCTACTGTTGCTGCTGGTCGGGATGGTGGACAGGTGGTGATGGTGGTGGTGGTAGTGATGCTACTACTACTACTACTACTACTACTACTACTACTACTACTACTACTACTACTACTACTACTACTACTACCACCACCACTACTACTACTACTACTGCCACTACTATTACTACTACTACTACTACTACTACTACTACTACTACTACTTCTACTACTACTACTACTACTACTACTACTACTACTACTACTACTACTACTACTACTACTACTACTACTACTGCTACTATTACTACTATTACTACTACCACAACTACAGCTACTACTATGAGGAATGGAGAATTTTGTTGAAAACGTTAAGAAAAGAAAGGAAGGATGGAAAGGAATTTAAATGGAAAAGAAGATATGACGAAAGAGAGAGAGAGAGAGAGAGAGAGAGAGAGAGAGAGAGAGAGAGAGAGAGAGAGAGAGAGAGAGAGAGAGAGAGAGAGAGAGAGAGAGAGAGAGAGAGAGAGAGAGAGAGAGAGAGAGAGAGAGAGAGAGAGAGAGAGAGAGAGAGAGAGAGATAAGTAGTAGTAGTAGTAGTAGTAGTTTTTTTTTTTTATGTAAGGACACTGGCCAAGGGCAACAAAAATCTAATAAAAAAAATGCCCACTGAAATGCCAGTCCCGTAAAAGGGTCAAGGCAGTGGTCAAAAATTGGTGGATAAGTGTCTTGAAACCTCCCTCTTGAAGGAATTCAAGTCATAGGAAGGTGGAAATACAGAAGCAGGCAGGGAGTTCCAGAGTTTACCAGAGAAAGGAATGAATGATTGAAAATACTGGTTAACTCTTGCGTTAGAGATGTGGACAGAATAGGGGTGAGAGAAAGAAGAAAGTCTTGTGCAGCGAGGCCACGGAAGGAGGGGAGGCATGCAGTTAGCAAGATCAGAAGAGCAATTAGCATGAAAATAGCGGTAGAAGACAGCTAGATATGCAACATTGCGGCGGTGAGAGAGAGGCTGAAGACAGTCAGTTAGAGGAGAGGAGTTGATGAGACGAAAAGCTTTTGATTCCACCCTGTCTAGAAGAGCAGTATGAGTGGAACCCCCAGACATGTGAAGCATACTCCATACATGGACGGATAAGGCCTTTGTACAGAGTTAGCAGCTGGGGGGTGAGAAAAACTGGCGGAGACGTCTCAGAACACCTAACTTCATAGAAGCTGTTTTAGCTAGAGATGAGATGTGAAGTTTCCAGTTCAGATTATAAGTAAAGGACAGACCGAGGATGTTCAGTGTAGAAGAGGGGGACAGTTGAGTGTCATTGAAGAAGAGGGGATAGTTGTCTGGAAGGCTGTGTCGAGTTGATAGATGGAGGAATTGAGTTTTTGAAGCATTGAACAATACCAAGTTTGCTCTGCCCCAATCAGAAATTTTAGAAAGATCAGAAGTCAGGCGTTCTGTGGCTTCCCTGCGTGATATGTTTACCTCCTGAAGGGTTGGACGTCTATGAAAAGACGTGGAAAAGTGCAGGGTGGTATCATCAGCGTAGGAGTGGATAGGCCAAGAAGTTTGGTTTAGAAGATCATTAATAAATAATAAGAAGAGAGTGGGTGACAGGACAGAACCCTGAGGAACACCACTGTTAATAGGTTTAGGAGAAGAACAGTGACCGTCTACCACAGCAGCAATAGAACGGTCAGAAAGGAAACTTGAGATGAAGTTACAGAGAGAAGGATAGAAACCGTAGGAGGGTAGTTTGGGAATCAAAGCTTTGTGCCAGACTCTATCAAAAGCTTTTGATATGTCCAAGGCAACAGCAAAAGTTTCACCAAAATCTCTAAAAGAGGATGACCAAGACTCAGTGAGGAAAGCCAGAAGATCACCAGTAGAGCGGCCTTGACGGAACCCATACTGGCGATCAGATAGAAGGTTGTGAAGTGATAGATGTTTAAGAATCTTCCTGTTGAGGATAGACTCAAAAACTTTAGATAGGCAGGAAATTCAAGCAATAGGACGGTAGTAGTAGTACTACTACTACTGCTACTATTACTACTACTACTACTACTACTACTACTACTACTACTACTACTACTACTACTACTACTACTACTACTTTTTTTTTTTTTTTACTACTACTATAATACCTCCACCCCATGTTTATTGATGTGTCAATTAGGGGCTCCATTACTTGGAGGTCATTAGCCCCAGCTCCCGCTAATGACTGTGGCATCCAACCATATCTAATACTCTATAATATAATCATTAGTTGTTAACTATAAATTCATTCTACCTCTACTCTATCTACTCTTATGCCACTCTCCACCACTGTAGCCTCGCAGTCGAGGCCTCCTAAGTCTGCAGGTATGGGAGTGGAATGCCTTGTCCCCCTGAGACACAGGAGGGCAGATCTGAGGAGGGAGAATGAGAGACGGCACCTCATCCATGCGACGACATGGCTCCTTGGCTGGTGCTTCTTTTCTGCCATTAGGTCGGCTAGTCTTGAGTAGAAGCACTGAGCCTTGGAGCCCATCCCGCCAGATGTGGTGAAGACCAGAGGTGTGAAGCTGCCCTGGTCAACGTGTTGGATTCTCTCCCCATACGCTCGGATCTTCTCCTGCTCATTCTTGCGGTGGGCGGCCTCCAGGGAGAGTTCGTGGTGACAGGCGGCCATCGGGTCAAAGATCCGTATGTCCATGAATGCTTTCTGTCCCCTTGTCCAGAACCCTCGTGCACTGACGTCGACTCGAGCCTCGTTGGTGGTGTTGGCTGTTCTGTAGCGCAGGTGCTCGCCGTCTAGCGGCAGGAGGGTCGGTTCAGTGGAGACATCGTGGCACACCTCCCTGAGCATGCTGGCGGTCAGATCTCTCACCTCATCGTGCCTGATACATACGAATCCCCCTTTTTGCACGTCATGGTGTGGTTGACGTCATTGGGGGAGCCACACACACAAGTACTGGGGAGTCCTTCCATCGGCCAGCCGTACCTCAGAGCAATGGCGTCGACAAATTCTTGTTTGTTGAGGCTGAAGCCCTTCGCTCTGATGGGCAGTGACGTTAGCCAGTTAGAGGCTCCCGTTTCCTGTGCAGTGAGGATTTTTCTCACTGTGGTTGCAGGCAGGATGTTTATCAGGTCTACTACTACTACTACTATTACTATTACTACTACTACTACCACTACTACTATTACTACTACTGCTGCTGCTGCTACTACTACTTCTACTACTACTACTACTACTACTACTACTACTACTACTGTTACTACTACTACTACTACTACTACTACTACTACTGTTACTACTATTACTACTACTACTACTACTACTATTACTACTACCACTACTACAACTACTACTATGAGGAATGGAGAATAGTGTTGAAAACGTTAATAAAAGAAAGGAAGGAAGGAAAGGAATTCAAAAGGAAAAGAAGATATGACTAGAGAGAGAGAGAGAGAGAGAGAGAGAGAGAGAGAGAGAGAGAGAGAGAGAGAGAGAGAGAGAGAGAGAGAGAGAATTGATTTATCAGGGGTTTGCTTAAATTTATTTTTCCTCTCTCTCTCTCTCTCTCTCTCTCTCTCTCTCTCTCTCTCTCTCTCTCTCTCTCTCTCTCTCTCTCTCTCTCTCTCTCTCTCTCTTATCATCTACCGCCACCACCTCCGTACTCCCTTCCTCCTCCTCCTCCTCCTCTTCCTCCTCCTCCTCCTCAGATCAAAGCATCGTTAAAGGCAGTGTGGAAAGGCCGGCGTGTCACGGTATTAGGAAGATGGTGAGGGAGACGTGGAGGAGGAGGAGGAGGAGGAGGAGGAGAAGTGGGAAGAAGAGAAGAGAGAAAAGGAAGAGGAGGAGAAAAGAGGAAGAAGGAAGAGGGAGAGGAGGAGGAGGAGGAGGAGGAGGAGGAGGAGGAGGAGGAGAAGGAGGAGGAGGAAGTACAATGTTGCGTTGGTCTATAAGGATGAAATTATGTGTTTTTAGGTTTCAAGAGAGAGAGAGAGAGAGAGAGAGAGAGAGAGAGAGAGAGAGAGAGAGAGAGAGAGAGAGAGAGAGAAAGTCTGGCTAACCTCACTTCTGTTTCACTTCATCAAGTTGTGTGTCGTTTAGGTGAAGTAGTTTACCTGGTTAGCTTACCTGGCGGGTGCTTGCATGAGACAGGTGACGGCCGCTATGATGTAAGAGCGAGGCTACAAGTTTACATCACACGCTGCCACTTCGTGAGCTGCTCTCATTTTTTATACAAGAGCGTCAGTGTGAAAATTAGTTGAGTTTACGTGTTGAGTTTTGGAGCTTCACATTTTTGCTGTACTACATCGCACGTGGATCAGATACATTACCTTTTTTTTTTTTTTTTGAACATAAAAAAGGGTAAATGATAGAAAGAGTGTCATTTACGGCTATTTTTGTTTGCGGGAAAGGTGTAAATGCCTAATGTTAGAGGTAAACTATCCACCTTTATTGTAAATGAAGAGAAAGTATGTAATCTAAGACTATAGTTTGTGGGAAGGATATTGATTTTTGTTGGTGAGGTAATATTTTATAATGTAGATGAAGGCACATTATAGCGAAGGAGATCGAGCTTTTCATTATTATTATTATTATCATTATTATTATTATTATTATTATTATTATTATTATTATTATTATTATTATTGTTATTATTTTTTATTTATTTATTTATTTTTTATTTATTTTTTTTTCATTATTATTATTGTTCTCTCTCTCTCTTCAACACGCCCACCAGTGAGCCAGCCTGCCATCGTCGCCACTTACTTGTAATGAACATCTTCCTGCATTTAAATGTTTTATTTTTTTTTACGCCATAAATTAAATTAAATGTGTGAAAACTCTTCTGATATACGTTCATGAACATAAGGCCATCTGGAGCTAAGGTGGGAGTAAGATGGAAGGGAAATGAAAAGAAGGTTCCCGCTATCAACTGTTTCGCCATCTCATTTTTGTTCCTTTCAATAGACTGCGGTGGAAGCTACACGAGGTTTCAGGGAACGTTGTCGTGATTCTAGAAATAGTTTATTTTTCATGAGGCTGCGGTGGAAGCTACTAAAGTGTTTTACTAAGGACGTTTTCATGATTCTAGTGATGATTTAACAAGGATTCTAAATTTAATAAGGATTCTAAATGAGAACACGACTACTTATCTCCTTGACCTTTCAATATAAATCTGATGAGAGATGAAGGCGTTTCAAAATCATGTTTTAGTAATGTAATGTTATGGAAGACAGTTTAGATGGGACTAATATAAGAGTTTGCTAGATACTTTTACAAAATAGTTTATCCTTATCATCATCATCAGTATCAGCAGTAGCAGTACTAGAAGTAAGAAAATATAGTTATTGTCGCCATCATTGACTGCAAAAGTAGTAGCATATAGTAGAAGTAGTAGTAGTAGTAGTAGTAGTAGTAGTAGTAGTAGAAGTAGTAGTATTTATTATAGTAGTAACAACAGCACAACTTTGCCTCTTTATTTTGACATTCGTCTTCTCTTTTCAGAACAGAGATACAGAAATGAGATCTTGGTGGACGGGGAGCCAGTGCTGTTTGAGATCCTCGACACGTGTAACAAGGTAGAGAATCATGTGTGTGTGTGTGTGTGTGTGTGTGTGTGTGTGTGTGTGTGTGTGTGTGTGTGTGTGTGTGTGTGTGTGTACCTGCCTGCGTCACTTGTAACCAGAGACCAAAGGTAGGAGGAAACGAGCAGCTATAAGTAAACACACACTAATGGGGACCCAGGAGTTCTTCAAATAGTAAGCGCGTCTATATTTAGTTTAAGGTCACAACTTTTGGATTCGTAGCGAAGTAAATTCCAAGGTTATTCCCGTCCCGAGCTTAAGCTTAAGATCGATGTATTAACGTCTACCTAAATGTGTCTTGGTGTGGGAGGGGACAGAGAGAGAGAGAGAGAGAGAGAGAGAGAGAGAGAGAGAGAGAGAGAGAGAGAGAGAGAGAGAGAGAGAGAGAGAGAGAGAGAGAGAGAGAGAGAGATTGTTGTATGTGAAAAATAGTAATAGTAGTAGTAGTAGCAGTAGTAGTAGTAGTAGCAGTAGTAGTAGTAGTAGAGTAGTAGTAGTAGTAGTAGTAGTAGTAGTTGTAGTAGTAGTAGTAGTAGTAGTAACAATAGTAGTAGTAGTAGTAGTAGTAGTAGTAGTAGTAGTAGTAGTAGTAGAAGTAGTAGTAGTAGTAGTAGTAGTAGTAGTAGTAGTAGTAATAGTAGTAGTAGCAGTAGTAGTAGTAGTAGTAGTAGTAGTAGTAGTAGCAGCAGCAGCAGCAGCAGCAGCAGCAGTAGTGTTGGGGTAAAATTTTAACCAGCAAGATAAAGGAGAAAAGTAAAAGCGGAACTAATAATGGAATGTCCCTCCTACACAAGAAAAAAAAAAGTGCATGAAGTAGCTAGCAGTGATGAGCTTAGGGAAGACGGAAGCAGGGCGATGGGAAGTGATGAGAGAGAGGGCAGTCAGCCTTCGAGTAAAAGAGGAGAGGAAAGCGAGGAGGAAGGGAAAGAGGTAACAGCCGAGTTGACAGGAGGATGTGACGGTGCAATGAATAACACCCATTACTCACTTTTTTCACACTTGCACTCGTTCCTTTCTCGACGTGTAACTCATTTTGGCCAAGGTGAGAAGTGATTCTTGAGCTGAAGAGAGAGAGAGAGAGAGAGAGAGAGAGAGAGAGAGAGAGAGAGAGAGAGAGAGAGAGAGAGAGAGAGAGAGAGAGAGAGAAACACACAGACACACACACACACACACACACACACACACACACACACACACACACACACTGTTGTCCTTACACTAAATATAGAAAATTGGTTAAGACCTTCGGGTATTTTTAACAGGGCATTGCTATTTTCACCCACACGTAATCCTTTGTGGCACCGAGCAAAGAAAGCTCTGCCTTACACTCTGCCACAAGAATAATGCCTTCAGGAATAAACTTGCTGCATATTTTCTCTTAATGACCGCAGAGGCACACCAGCAGTCTGTTCCCCTCACGTTGATTTAAGGAGGACAAAAATATGGGGCAGATGAAAGTTGGTAGGTGCGTAGGTAGGTAGGTAGGTAGAGAGAGAGAGAGAGAGAGAGAGAGAGAGAGAGAGAGAGAGAGAGAGAGAGAGAGAGAGAGAGAGAGAGAGAGAGAGAGACGAGATGGGACAACAAAAAATAGTGATAAATGCCAATGAAATACTACGTAGATATGTATGTAGATATTACTAGACTATGAGCGAGTGAACGAGCGAGTGAGAGAGAGAGAGAGAGAGAGAGAGAGAGAGAGAGAGAGAGAGAGAGAGAGAGAGAGAGAGAGAGAGAGAGTAAGTGATGTGCCAACGTAGTCGAAATACATCAGGAATCCTTACAACACGTCGCCCGTTGTGTACTAAATGTGACAAAATTATTATTAGCACAACTGAGCATATGTAGAGTCACGACCAAAACTCTGCCTATCTCTCTAACTATCTATCCATATGTCCATCTATCAATCTATCTGTCTGTCAGTCTGTCTTTCTGTTTGTCTGTCTATTCATCTCTCACTGTCAATCTACATACAAGAATCTATCCTTCAATCCATCTAGACGAACAGACGGAGGCTTCAGCACGCACTTCCTCACCTGCCTGTCCCGTCATCCAGACACCTGCGCACCACATGTGACGCTCGGGAAGAAGTTTCACGCGTCTCGGGAATTAATTAATGGTGGATAAAGTTTTGCAGGTGAGACTTACGCCATGAACAGCGTCTCGCCTTGTCAGCGCTTCGAATATTTCACGCCAGGGGAGACAAGAGCGGCACATTTCACTTGCTTGATAACTCTACGCATTCCACGGTCTTGAGGTGGTATGGGGGATATAGCAAGGGTGACATAAGCAATAATTTCAGGGTCGATAATCAGGATAGGACAAGAAATAGTAGGCTCAAGCTTGATAAAGATGGATTTAAAAGGGAGATTTGAAAGAATGGGCTGGCAAATGCAGTAGTAGATAAATGGAATACTCTCAGTAATCAGGTCGTTAATGCAGAGTCATCAGGGAGCCTTGAAAGATGATTAGATAAATTTGTGGTTAGGGATAATAGGTGGAAACGGGTAGTAGGTATGTTTCATTCAGTGGCTATCAATTGTAGACCTGAAGGCTTCTTGCAGCTTTCCTTATTCTCTTATGTTCTTGTGTTTACCCGTTTCGTAAGAAGACCTGATGGAAACTGAAGTGATAAGTGAAGGAGATGACACTCAGATAGAGAAATGCTAGGGATCAGAAGTGGTTGAGATTAACTAGAAGGTTATCAGCGTGAAGAGGAATTAATCACTTAGACTGCTTCATGAGTTGCGTGAAGCGTTAAAGTGCGAGATAAAATTTGGTTAAGAAAAATGTTGCCTGAGTTGTTGTTTTTATAAACTTTCTTCTGTTGCTGTTGCTGTTGTTGTACATGTTGTTGTTGCTGTTGTTGTTGTTGTTGTTGTTGCTGTTGTTGTTGTTGTTGTTGTTGTTGTTGTTGTTGTTGTTGTTATTGTTGTTAGTGGTGGTAGTGGTGGTGGTGGTGGTGGTGGTACTGGTGATGATGATGATGATAACGATGATGATAAAGATGAGTTTTTTTTCTCTTTAACGAAAGAATTTGGATTATTTTACCTTTACGTGCATATCTATAGTTATTATGTCCCTCATAGTCCAGTGCTGTCAGAGAGAGAGAGAGAGAGAGAGAGAGAGAGAGAGAGAGAGAGAGAGAGAGAGAGAGAGAGAGAGAGATTATGTGATAGCATTGTGGCGCCAGGTGGAGGACTACACGTAGAGGTAAGAATAAGTCGGGGACAGGGTAGTGCAGGAAGGTTAAGGGGAGACAGGCCAGGAGAGGAGGTGGTGTTTGTGGTGACACGTGACTGAAAGTGAGAGAGAGAGAGAGAGAGAGAGAGAGAGAGAGAGAGAGAGGGAGAGAGAGAGAGAGAGGAGAGAGAGAGAGAGAGAGAGAGGAGAGAGAGAGAGAGAGAGAGGAAAAAAAAAGTGTGATAAAGAGGGCGAGGACACACACACACTCACACACACACACACACACACACACACACACACACCACACACACAACACACACACACAGACACACACACACACACACACACACACAAAGGAGAAAAGAAAACTAATAAGAAAAGAGGACAATGATAAAGAAAATGAGGCACATACTTAAATACATATACTCGTACAATACATAAAGAAAGGAAAGAAAAAATAAGAGAAAAGAATAAGGGTGAGGAAAGTATAATTGCCAGCTAGATGGGAGCAGTTGTCACTTAGTTGGCACTTTGATGTTTCTAAAATTTCCCTCTTTGTTTAGAAGCAAAATATTCACTTGATGGTGTCTACATCTTCCTCTCCTCCTCCTCCTCCTCCTCCTCTTCATATTTCTCCTATTTTCTCCTCTTTCCATGTACTCCTGATGCTTCTACCTCCCTCTTTCTCTTTCTTAAAGACGTACATAGGATTGGCAAAACAGTAGCAGGCGGACGTGTTGCGCCGCCCTTCACAAGACATCCATGATAGATGACACTATCTCAAGAAATGTAAGCGGAGGTAAAGACAAAAAGCTCCTCTTCTCCTCTTCACCTCCTTGCCTTCTCCCTCTTCTCTCCTATCTCTTATTATTATCCTTCATTCCCTTTCCGTTTTTCTTTTTCGCTTCTCCCACCTTCCTCTCTCTCTCTCTCTCTCTTCTCTCTCTCTCATCTCTCTCTCTCTCCTCTCTCTCTCTCCTCTCTCCTCTCTCTCTCTCTCTCTCTTTCTGGCGCCAATACCTCGTCACTGTACAGTATAAAACGTCGGAAGGCAAAGAGAGGAGCTGTCACCATCATAATTTGCTTATGGGACACTGCCAATAATACTGTCTTGTTATTGTTGTTGTTGTTGTTATTGCTGCTGCTGTTGTTGTTACTTTTTTTGTTGTTACTCTTGTTGTTGCTCTTCTTCCTCTTCTCCTCCTCCTCCTCCTCCTCCTCCTCCTCCTCCTCCTCCTCCTCCTCCTCCTCCTCTTCCTCCTCTTCCTCCTCCTCCTCCTCTCTTTCTTTTTTTACTTATGCCTATACGTAAAAATTCTTCTTTGAGAGTCGAGAAGAGACGCCTAGAGAGAGAGAGAGAGAGAGAGAGAGAGAGAGAGAGAGAGAGAGAGAGAGAGAGAGAGAGAGAGTCACACAATATATCAACAAGTTCTAGTTCCAGAACTCTTAACCACTTGATTAGATAAATAGATTAGCTGATTTCATCTCGTCATTGTCTATAAGTATTGGCTTGATATGAGTTTCATCTTTCCATATGATAAACACTGCAAAATATATTAGTATTTATTATATTCCTTAAATAAAGCATTTTTTTTAACAAGGACTATATATTTACCTTTTACTGTTATATATATATATATATATATATATATATATATATATATATATATATATATATATATATATATATATATATATATATATATATATTTTTTTTTTTTTTTTCTTCTTCTTTTTTTTCATAGCAATTATGTTCTTGATGAAAACTGGTTTTCAATTAGAGTGGTGAATGACTGGAAGGCACTCAGCATCCAGGTTGTCAGTACCGAGTCAATAGGGAGCCTTAACTTAACCCATATAATGAATATAACCAATAATCATTTCAGCACACACACACACACACACACACACACACACACACACACACACACACACACACACATTTATTCAAACCCAATCACCACTTTTCAGACCATGGAGGCGCTACCATCGCAGGAGACCATCAACTGGGCTGACGGCTTCCTATTGGTTTATTCCATTACGGACCGCCAAAGCTTCAACTGGGTCAAGCGGGTGAGGCTCCACATCTGCGAGCGCAAGGCGGGGGGACGTGGGAGTGGCCTGAGCAGTGCCGCTACACTTACGCCTACGCCTCTGCCTCCTTCTGGCGGAATGGGCGGCGATGTCTCCCCGACCCTAGGGCCTCCAATGGTGCTCCTGGCCAACAAGGCGGACATGGTGCACCTAAGACAAGTGTCCACCGAGGAAGGTACGCAAGGGGCATGGAGGTGGTGTGTGTGTGTGTGTGTGTGTGTGTTGCTCTTCACACACCAACTACCGACTCGGTGTCTGCTTCACACATCGCTCCATTTGTTCAGTCTGCCCCACACACAAACACACACACACACACACACACAAACGGGGAGAGAGAGAGAGAGAGAGAGAGAGAGAGAGAGAATGTGTGTGTGTGAGTGTGTGTGCTACCATGGTTCACAGCCATCTCCATGAGCGCATATCACCACTGTACTGAGTTAATCTCGGAAGATTTTGGCATACTTTTCCGTCTGATCTCTTCACCTTCTGTCTGAATTCCTAGCCTTTATGAGGTAAAGGCAATAAACTTTTAGCTCTAAATCTAATTTGTTACTCTGTCTACATGTCCACCCAATCTTAGTTTTCTCTGGTTAATATAATTCCTTTACCTTTGCTTTGATCTCATTAGTCTTTAGCGTAATGCTTAGCACATCTGTTTCAACTGAGTTGGAACCTAAGACAGGATGGGACGGATGAACAGTTTCTTCATGATCTATCAGTCACTAGGCAAGGGGTGTTGTGGCCCTCCCTGCACGCCGCCCACCACGCCACTCGTCCGTGGCGCCTTAGCATGGAGAGTTGACTCTAAATGGACAATCTCTGCTTGCACAGGACACTTTAAATGTGATTATAAGCTTAATACTACCACGTTTCTTCCTGCGTGAGTGCCGCTCCCATCGGCTTTTATACTGACTAACCCGTTGACCTTTGTGCACTTCGTAACTTATAATAGATATAACCAATATATAATATTGTATACTGCTGCTTGGGGTACAGCGTCCCCTAAAGGAAAGCATCCTGACACACACACACACACACACACACACACACACACACACACAGACACACATCACGAGGGGAAGCAATGACGCAGTCTTCAAGAGGCAATGTTCGTGTTGACCAAAATAGTTGTCAAGGTGAGAGGGATCTATAATCTATATTAGGTGTGTGTGTGTGTATGTGTGTGTGTGTGTGTGTGTGTGTGTGTGTGTGTGTGTGTGTGTGTGTGTGTGTGTGTGTGTGTGTGTGTGTGTGTGTGTGTGTCAGGGTGCTTTCTTTTGTGGGACGCTGTACCCCGTGCAGCAGTATACACATCTTTCACTTTATTATTATGCAGAGTAAATCTATTTAAACACTGTAGCAAATGGGTAAGTGCTGAAGTGTTTTAGAATACGGGCATTGCCTCCCACCTGCCAAGATTCGTGAGAATATTGTCAGCGGATAAATTACTTAAGATTGAGGGAAATACATAACATAGTGGCTAGCCACTATTTTGAAAGGCCGCAGAAATTATTAATCTGCTAATAGATACTTTTTTTTATTAATGGTGCAGAATCCTTGTTAAGGTATAATTAGAATGATGGAAACCCTTTGAAATATCCTGATTTTATCTTCCAATAGGGCCTGTTCGAAGAAGCCAAGGTGAAGACGTCGAAATGGTTGAGAATGTGACATCTAGTTCATAGTGTGTCCCCAGTTTGTTCCGATTTGCGAGTGGGATTCTACGAGGAACCTAACTACGTAGGCAACTGCCCAAGACCCATATTCTGAAACGCTCTGCTTTCTCACCACGACTATTTTCAAAGGCCACAGAGATGATTAGCCAGGCTCTCAAGAGTATTTCTCCTGTTAATAATGTAGAAATCTTGTTAATCTGTCACTAAAACGGTATAAACACTTAAAAACTAGAGTCATTTTAACTAGAGCCTTTTGAAAGTATTGGAGATGCGGCGCAGAAGTGTTTCAGAATATGGTCCCAAGACTGCACGACACGAAAGAGCTGCTGTCACTCGCAGTATTAAGGGACGATAAACTGTTTACTTCTCACTCCACACACATTATTATCCGCGGCTCCTACCATGATGGATCAGTGCCACACCTGACTCGCCATCACTCAAGCATTTATAGTGTTCTTAAAAACACCTCAGTTGTGTGTCTTTGATGACATGCTTATGGACAGGAAGTAATACCTTTGATGATGCTAATCTATTTTTTTTCTTCTTTTTACACCTTCTCTTCTTCCTCCTCCTCTGCCAATGAGGCCATGTCATCTTTATGCTCTTCATTCATACATCAAAGGATCTGTGGTTTTTGTTATACTACAAACTAACGAGGAGTTTATTGTGCATTCAAAATTTTAAAATATTTCTTCATTTTTTTTTTTTTTTGCTGGGAGTATCGAATCACACATATTATATGTATATATGTTTGTATGTATGACATTACTGGGAGTAATCATCGTTTCGGCAGTAGGCACTTGCCGAAACGATAATTGCTCTCAGTGAGGTCTGGATCAGCGGGTGCTGTGAACCTATTATTAAACCCAGCTGTGACCTCACTGAACGTTTCCCCTTGTATCTTACAACACAGGGGGGGCAGTCACAGTCTGCCCCTCTAAAGACAACTCTCTTCCTTCACACAAAACTACAATCACCTAATTGCACACATACCCTTTACTCAAAATTCAAAATTATCATGGCAACTCCTACACCAGCCTCTGAGTTCCCATTTGAGGAAGGGGTCACAAATGTCCCCAGGTCAGACTGCTCTTCTGGTATCGATCCTAAATGTCTTGACACCTCCGAGTCAACTTTTTCTTCATTAACTTCTGCAACATTTGTGGTCTTAGATCTAATTTTCAATCTGTAGAACACCATCTCTCTTCTACTAAACCTCATCTTCTTTTCCTCAGTGAAACACAGGTGTTTGAAACAACTGACAGTTGCCCCTTTTCTGTTCCCTTCTACTTTCTCTATCCTCATTTTCAATCCAAAGCTGGGTGTTGCGCTTATGTGCGCAACGACTTTTTTTTTTTTTTATGTAGGAAGGACACTGGCCAAGGGCAACAAAAATCCAATACATAAAAAGCCCACTGAGATGCCGGTCCCAGAAAAGGGTTCAAAGCTGTAGTCAAAAATTGAAGGATAAGTGTCTTGAAACATCCCTCTTGAAGGAATTTAAGTAATAGGAAGGTGGAAATACAAAAGCAGGCAGGCAATTCCAGAGTTTACCAGAGAAACGGATGAATGACTGAGATACTGGTTAACTCTTGCATTAGAGAGGTGGACAGAAAGAGTAAGAAGAAAGTCTTGTGCAGCGAGGCCGCGGGAGGAGGGGAAGCATGCAGTTAGCAAGATCAGAAGAGCAGTTAGCATGAAAATAGCGGTAGAAGACAGCTAGAGATGCAACATTGCGGCGATGAGAGAGAGGCAGAAGACAGTCAGTTAGAGGAGAGGAGTTGATGAGACGAAAAGCTTTTGATTCCACCCTGTCTAGAAGAGCAGTATGAGTGGAACCCCTCCAAATATGTGAAGCGTACTCCATACATGGACGGATAAGGCCCCTGTAAAAAGTTAGCAGCTGGAAGGGTGAGAAAAACTGACGGAGACGTCTCAGAACACCTAAATTCATAGAAGCTGTTTTAGCTAGAGATTAGATGTGAAGTTTCCAGTTCAGATTATAAATAAAGGACAGACCGAGGATGTTCAGTGTAGAAGAGGAGGACAGTTGAGTGTCACTGAAGAAGAGGGGATAGTTGTCTGGAAGGTTGTGTCGAGTTGATAGATGGAGGTATTGAGTTTTTGAGGCATTGAACAATACCAAGTTTGCTCTGCCCCAGTTAGAAATTTTAGAAAGATCAGAAGTCAGGCGTTCTGGGGCTTCCCTGCGTGAAATGTTTACTTCCTGAAGGGTTGGACATCTATGAAAAGACGTGGAAAAGTGCAGGGTGCAACGTAGGAGTGGATAGGACAAGAAATTTGGTTTAGAAGGTCATTGATAAATAATAAGAAGAGAGTGGGTGACAGGACAGAACCCTGAGGAACACCACTGTTAATAGATTTAGGAGAAGAACAGTGACCGTCTACCACAGCAGCAATAGAACGGTCAGAAAGAAAACTTGAGATGAAGTTACAGAGAGAAGGATAGAAGCCATAGGAGGGTAATTTGGAAATCAAAGCTTTGTGCCAGACTCTATCAAAAGCTTTCGATATATCCAAGGCAACAGCAAAAGTTTCACCAAAATCTCCAAAAGAGGATGACCAAGACTCAGTAAGGAAAACCAGATCACCAGTAGAACGGCCTTGACGGAAAAAAAAACTGGCGATCAGATAGAAGGTTGTGAAGTGATAGATGTTTAAGAATCTTCCTGTTAACCTGCTCTCTTGCCCACACTCGTGAATCTTCCGAGTTCTCCACCATCTGGCTACAACTACAGAACCACTCTCAAACTAAATTTATCTGTGCTGTATACCTTTCATCTAACTCCTCTGACTATATATATAATTTTTTTTTCACTACTTAACTTCCAAAGTGGAGCACATTCTGATTCTCTTCCCTTTTGCAGAGATCTCCCTTCTTGGAGACTTCAGTGTTCACTACCAGCTTTGGTTGTCCTCTCCCTTCACTGACCATCCTGGTGAACTAGCCTTCAATGTTGCTATCCTCCACGACCATGAGCAATTGTGGCAACACCCTACTCGTATTCCTGACCGTCTTGGAGATACGCCCAACATTCTCGAGCTTTTCCTAACCTCTAATCCTGCTTATGCTGTTACCCTATCTTCTCTGTTGGGCTCCCCCGATCACAATCTCGTATTTTTATCTTGTCATATCACTCCATTACCTCCTCAGGATCACCCTGAACAGAGGTGCCTCTGGCATTTTACCTGTGCTAGTTCGGGGGGAACCTAAGGAGATATTTTGCTGATTTTCCCTGGAGTGACTACTGCTTCCGTGTCAGAGACCCGTCTCTGTGTGTCGAGTGCATAACAGAAGTGATAGTGTCTGGCATGGAGGCGTACATTCCTCACTCTTTTTCTCGACCTAAACCTTCCAAACCTTGGTTTAACACAGTCTGTTCTCGTGTTATACATAATAGAGAGGTGGCCCATAAAAGGTACTTGAGTTTTCCATCACCAGAATCTCATGTGCTCTATGTTTCTGCTTGGAAGCATGCCAAGTCTGTTCTCCAACTAGTCAAAAACTCCTTCATTAACAGAAAGTGTCAAAATCTTTCAAGATCTAACTCCCCTCGTGACTTCTGGCACTTAGCCAAAAGCATCTCCAATAACTTTGATTCTTCTTTTCCTCCTTTATTTCAACTAAATTACACCATTTCTATCACATCTATCTCTAAAGCTGTAGTCTTCGCTCAAAGCTTTGCTAAAAACGCTACCCAGGATGATTCAGGACTTGTTTCTCCCTTTCCTCCATCCTCTGACTACTTCATGCTACCAATTAAAATAATTTGCGATGATGTTTTCCATGCCCTCGCTGGCCTAAATCCTCGGAAGGCTTATGGAACTGATGGGCCTCTCCTATTGTTCTCTGAAACTGCGCCTCAGTGCTTGCATCTTGCCTAGTTAAACTTTTTCAGCTCTGTCAACATCTACCTTTCCTTCTTGCTGGAAGTTTGCCTACATTCAGCCTGTTCCTAAAAACGGTGATTGTTCCAATCCTTCAAAATATCGTCCGATTGCTTTAATTTCCTGCCCATCCTGTTTTTGAGTCTATTCTCAACAGGAAGATTCTTAAACACTTCACAACCTTTTATCTGATCGCCATTATGGGTTCCGTCAAGGCAGCTCTACTAGTGATCTGACTAATCTTACCGAGTCTTGGTCATCCTCTTTCAGAGATTTTGGTGAAACTTTTGCTGTTACCTTAGACATATCAAAAAGCTTTTCATAGAGTCTGGCACAAAACTTTGATTTCTAAACTACCCTCCTATGGCTTCTATCCTCTCTGTAACTTCAGTTCTGTTACCCACTCTCTTCCTGTTATTCATCAATGATCTTCTAAACCAAATTTCTTGTCTTATCCACTCCTTTGCTTATGATAACACCCTGCACTTTTCCACGTCTTTTCGTATATGTCCAACCCTTCAGGAAGTAAATAGTTCACGTAGGGAAGCCACAGAACGCCTGACTTCTGATCTCTCTAAAATTTCACACAGCAAACTTAGTATTGTTCAATACCTCAAAAACTCAATTCCTCCATCTATCAACTCGACACAGCCTTCCAGATAACTATCCCCTCTTGTTCAATAACACTCATCTGTCTCCCTCTTCTACACTGAACATCCTCGGTGTGTCCTTTACTGATAATCTAAATTGGAAACTTTACATCTCATCCCTAGCTAAAACAGCTTCTATGAAGTTAGGTGTTTTGAGACGTCTCCGCCAGTTTTTCTCACTCTTCCAGCTGCTAACTCTGTACAGGGGCCTTATCCGTCCATGTATGGAGTATGCTTCACATGTCTGGGGGGTTAGGGGGTTCCACTCGTACCATTCTTTCAGACATGGTTGAATCAAAGGCTTTTCTTCTCATTAACTCCTCTGCTTTGACTGTCTTCAGCCTCTTTCTCATCGCCCCAATGTTGCATCTCTTGCAACTTCTATCTTCTACCTCTTTTTTTCATGCTAACTGCTCTTCTGATCTTGCTAACTGCATGCCTCCCCTCCTCCCGCGACCTCGCTGCAAAAGACTTTCTTCTTTCTCTCACCGCTATTCTGTCCACCTCTCTAATACAAGAGTTAACCAGTATTCTCAATCATTCATCCCTTTCTCTGGTAAACTATGAAACTTCCAGCCTGCTTTTGTATTTCCAGCTTCCTATGACTTGAATTCCTTGAAGAGGGAGGTTTCAAGACACTAATCCTTTAATTCTTTATTACCGCTTTGGACCCTGTTCAGGGACCGGCATCTCAGTGGGCCTTTTATTGGATTTTTGTTGCCCTTAGCCGGTGTCCCTCCTACATAAAATTAAAAAAAAAAATGTAAATATGGAGTAATGTTATGGTGTGCCCGTGAAGTGTAATTATTCTGTTGGTGACGAAAAAGTGATCACCTGAACACACACACACACACACACACACACACACACACACACACACACACACACACACACACGGACTCCTAAGCAATATATTACATTGTTACATATTACTGTTGCTGTTGTTGTTGGTGATGTGGTAGACACTAATCGTTGCTTACCTTCTTACAGGTGAGATCTTAGCCAAAGACCTAGAGTGTTTCTTCTGTGAGGTGGCAGCGTCAGAACACGTGCTGCAGGTGGCCAATGCTTTCCACGAGGTATTTAAAGAAGTGCAGAATATGCGCAAGAGGAACAAGACGTCGCTGCTGGACAGAGTTTTGGGCAGCAAGGCGACGCGAATATACGTGAGAGGGAAAAGCGACTCGGCATTACCCAAGGACTGACTCTTGAACCTCATGTTATAGTGAGCTTCAAACTGACGCCTCCCTCTTACCCGGGGGCATAGTAATGATTTCTGCCATCCAGCTGATACTTGTTGCTCTGGGCGCTCTCCTCAATAGATCTAAGTATTGCATTCTCAAACACTTCGTCGTCTTTTCTCATATACTTTTAACAGGCTCTAGCAGAAGTTTTTTAAGTTTTAAATTGTGTTTTCATGATTATAGTGATAGATTAAGAAGGATTGACCATCACCAATGTTAGAAAATATCATGTGAACCCGAATGATCATCTCTGTTGCCTTTGAAATTAGGCCTTATGGGAGAAGAAAGCGTTTCAAAATATTGGCTCAAGAACTGCAGCTCTACAATGATCGCAGTAATGATGAAAAAATATGACTGATGGATCAGTGATAGGACTTGTGTTTAAGTAAGAATTAAAAATATATATCACAGTAGTGCCAGAGGAGAACTTAAGTCTTTGTGTGTGCGGTGTGTGTGTGTGTGTATGTGTGTGTGTGTGTGTGTGTGTGTGTGTGTGTGTGTGTGTGTGATACTCAATGGATGGTTGATTGTTTAGTAATGCTCAATATATGTTTTATCAATACTCATGTCTCACGTATTTCCTCCAGTCCCCACAAAGTGTATTATCCTCTTCCGTGAATGTGTGTACCACTGACACTTGCATTTTCACTATTGCCAAATCATGGGACGTGCAGAAAGCACGCACACACAAGTGGAAATAAGTGGATGTCAAACATGAACAGACCTTACTTCCTAACTACATGGTTCAATCTAACTACTTTACACTTTTTGAACTATAGCGATAGAAAGAAACTGGCTGCAGTGTAATAGAAGAGTAAGTTGTAATATGTATGCGACTACTATGTTTGCAATGTTTGAAGGGAACGGTATAAATGTTTGCTGGTGTTGTAATGTTAGAGAAAAATTACATAGATACAGTGCAAAGAAAGAGAGAAGTGTAATCCACGTCTGTTGTTGTTTGTAGGAGACGATATAAATGTTTGCTGGTGTGGTGATGTGTTGTGTGTATAGAGTAGGTGGAGGAGCAGTGTGGCGAAGCAAGGCAGGAGGACTATAGATAACAGGTTTGTTACAAGAATTGTACAAATTTTCAAATGGCTCATCCAGCTTATCCTTGCATACAACTTTAGCGGAGAGGTGAATGTTTGAAACTTGATTTAACATGATGGAAACTAAATAAACAGAATGAAACAAATGAATAAGACTGGGATTGCCAAGAAACAATCATGCCTTTTACAAGAGGATTAATGAACAAATGATTTTCTCCACCCACGGCTTTTGCCAGAAAAGTGTTTCATAGTAAAGGAAAATAGACCAATGCTTGTAAATGAATATTATTTTCTTACATATCATGAGTGTACATTACAGTACTGGTAGCAGCAGATAGAGGAAGGTGATCTGTAGTCATGGAGATAACCGGCGTGGTCTGCCTGACCAGCCTTATGCAGTTGGTATACAGTCATAGTCTTACTCAGTCCCAAGTCAAGTAACCTTCTACACTACTGTAATACACGCTTACTACAGTCTTATGTCTTCCGATCCGCTGACAACCTACTTACAAAAACATATTTAGATATTTAGCTGATAATGGTGATCTATTTTTTTTTCTTTTTCATCCTGTTCCACTATCCCCTTAGTTATGGAAGTATCTGTCAGCTTATCATCATCATCTGCTCTGAAAACCTGGAAGTGAGTGTAGCAGGATACTCGACATGAAATGACTACATCGGGGTTTAACATGGCGCCACTAATTGTTCTCATCATCTTGAACTGTGGTTTATGCGTTGGCTTAAGGAAGCGATTTTACCAAGTGTGGAAACGTCCTATCTCACCTTTCTCTTCTATCTCACCTACTTCTAATAGGGTTTAATAAAAGTTACTGGGGTTTCCAAGAATGTTTTCATTATTCTTGTGAGTTTATCAACGATTCTGCATCAACAGTAAAAAATCTCCATGGCCTTTGAAAATAGTCCTGCTGAGAGAACAAAAGGTTTTAAAGCACGGATCCCAGATTTGATAGATATTGTGGTGTTACAGACATTAAAATCTATTGACTCGATTTAGTTTTGCCTTCCTTTACCTGATCTGCTCGTATGTTCTAACTCCGTACACTGGACGCGTTCTTTGCACAGACTCAGCTATAATTATAGATTATCCCAAACGTTGTGTTAATATTGTCATGACCTTCATAAAGAGATAGTATTATCAACTGTATCTTTTATCTCACAAAACCACCTATAAGTCTGCGTCAGTGTTGGTCAAGGCAGTCACGGTGGACAGCCTTTGTCAGGGACGAGTCACCGCCTCACACACCTGCCTTCCAACCATCGTCAGTATTCCTGTGTAAGTTTCTCATTGCAATGATGAGTGTTGTTTACCAGGGAGGACATCGTCTCTCTTACGTATGAGATGACACCAGATAAGCTATCAATGCAAGTTGCCAGTATGATCATGGGGTGGGGAGAATTAAGGGATACTGAATGTAGATGACAGAAAAGTAACAAATAATTTTTCTCGACCACAATATACATTGACAAAAATAAATCAAGAAAATAAGTTGAAATAGGAGCGTGATGCAACACATGTAGTGTACTAATTAATTCGCAAATGCATGATGGGAGATCTTGAAATTCAAATGAATAAGAATAATGGAAATAATCTTTTACGACAAAAAAAAAAAAAAAAAAAAAATATATATATATATATATATATATATATATATATATATATATATATATATATATATATATATATATATATATATATATATATATATATATATATATATATATATATATATATAATTTTCCTATATGGAAGATATGTGCATGGCAGCGCTGCCGTGGTACGTGTTTGCCTGTCACAACCAATCACTACACAGGGTCATTATTTCCGTATTTGCTACAAATTTTTAAAAGTTTTACTGAAGCACAATACTGCTACGTAAACGCTTGGTGCTATGAGAACTTTGCCTCATTGAATATTCCCTTGGATAATTTCAACAAAAATTGTAATGATAACGCCTATCTATGTATCTAAATTAGGATATCGGCCTACTTCACTAATCAAAACTACGCTAAGAAGTTAACTGTAGTACCATCGGTCTCTCCTTTGCTCGGGCAGACAGCCAAAGAGCTTCTTTATGATACAGGTATGATGCTGAAATTTGCGCTTCTCAGTGTTAAGTCTACAGGAATCATTATCCCTTTTCCCTCCTGAAAATTTCACTCGAAACGAAATTTATTTTGGCCTCTCTTTAATTCCATTGCACTTGATAAATAGAGCTGCTCATCTCTCTCTCTCACACACACACACACACACACACTCTCTCTCTCTAATCAGCAATGAGAGTGGGAAGCACAGGCTAAACTAGAACCCGTCGGGTGTTACCTTATCACTTGTGCATAATGTGTTCATGTATTCGTGGAGACTAAGTATAAATGATAAGGTAACACCTGACGGGGTCTTAGTTTAGCCCGTGCTTTCTACTCAGAGAGAGAGAGAGAGAGAGAGAGAGAGAGGGGTTGACATTTGACAAGCGCCATACGTCTGGCAGACAGGCAGAGGCGGCCAGGCGGCCCAGCTGATGTGATGACGTGCAACCATGAGAAACCGTAGTTCTGCTTCTTGCACGGTTTCTATCAATGCATTGAACAAGTCCTGAGCTGCTGTAGCTTTGAGAAGGGTCTTTGATCGTTATATTACTGTCTCAGATCGTCCTGGGAAATGTAAATACCGAGTGACACTGCACCTGTGGTGTGAAATGTGAGGTTCAAGAGTACTGATGCGGGTAATCTGCTGTTAGATATGATGCGGCATTGTTGTGCTACCATGGATGACAGCGTGCCTTTGTTATCTCCCACTACTGAAGGTAATTATTCAGTGAATAGTAATTACCTGTGTTTCAATTTAACTTGCTCCAACAGTGTTAATCTAATCTGACCAAAATTAACCCAATCTAAAATAATAATGTAGTATCCATATCTCCATACAACTCTCATTTCGTTTTGTTATTATGGTTTTGTATGGTAAATTTGCAGTTTCAACCAATACTCCCATCCTCTTTATCTATCACTAAAGACAACAAGCATGAGGGTCTGGTAGAAATGCGGATGTTTTTTTGGGTGGGGCAAGCCAAAATGAGGCATTTTTGACATTCCCGAAAAGTCTAAGGATGACAAGCAGGATGTTTAGAAAATGAGAAATTTCTACGCAATCCTAACTAAACATGACCAACCTAACAACTGGAAGGTGCTTTGACTCCCTGGACACCTCCCCCCTCAAGGTCACTAACCTAACCAAACATTACCTTACCTAACCTAGCTGTGGGGGCTTTGCCCCCTTTCCTAACCTAACCTAACCTAACCAAACCTAACATTACCTAGCCTAACTGAACCTAACATTATCTAACCTAACTGAACCTAACATTACCTATCCTAATCTCCTAACCCCCCCTAAAGGTAGACTAACATAATGTAACATTTTGCAACCTCCTACATTCTGTCATTCATCATTACATACCAACAGTAAATACTTAATGAAAATACCTTAAGAAGTTGAGGGAACTGACAGTAAACTGCCAGTTTGTATATTCACAGCCAGCACACATCTCTCTTCCATAGAGATGGTCTAACTGACACAGCACAGACAGCTGGGTGTTCTTCCCTCCTCTTAACATATCATGTACCTATATGTGAATGGCTGACAAATTTCTGTGTGATTTAATTTGCAGCAGGTAACTCCACGCCATCATAGGTGCATCATGACTCAATGTCATGTTGCCATTGAGCATGTGCACCATTGATAACAAACATATGAACACACTCAGTATCCTATGTGAGGTGAATGGAGGTGGATCGCAGCTAGAATTGACTTAAACTTTCAAAATTTTCATCAGAAGTTATTAATTTCCGAGTGGGATAAAATGGGGCGGGAAATGCTCCAAACAGTGATATGTATACCCTGAGAAGGGCTATAGTTATGTACAGTGTATTGGTTGAAACTGCAATAATACTGTTTGTATTATTGTTATTATCATAGTTATTATTTCTTTCTTTGTTTCTTCATTTGTAAATGTACTCTATTTGTGATGGACTATCCAACTGGTATAAATCATTAATTTAAAGTGAGTTAGTTCATCATTTGCACTGGTACATCATCAGTGTGTTGGCTTCCATGCATTCAATCTTCTTTACTGTGTTTCTTCTTTACTGTGTTGAGTTAGGAGCCAGGAAGCCCACCAGGTGAGATAACCCTGGACATTTCCTTTGTGGACCTTTCCCCCATGGCAGATTCTTCCCTGTGCATTCATCCTCTCCTCATATTACCTCTCTCCTGAGAGAGGCATTCATGGATATTTTTCCTCTAGTCACTGGTCATTCTCTTCACCACAGATGCGGTGGGCCACAGAGGTGTGATGGCAGTAACAATGGCAGGAAACATGGTGTTCTTTTTAGGGAAATGCTGACTTATTTTTTTACAGCCAATAATTTTTTTTCTTATGGGAATAGTTCTATATTTAAGAAATTTATAAAACTATTTTTTTCAAATTCATGGTCATTGACAGAATTGATCAAAACCTAATTTAACTTTTAACCCATGGATTAACTAGGCCCTGTAGGGCACTAAGCCTGCAGGCATCCACTCTCCAGGGCACTAACTTAATGCTCAGCCTTTATTGAGCAGCATTGCTTTATTGTGATGGTGGATGGGAATCTGGTAGATGGGGCCTCCTTTATATAGTATTGTTTTGATAGTGCAGTCATCAATCATCTGTGTACTGATTTCAAGATTCTCTAGAAGTAAATTAATACTGCGCATAATACCAAGCAAAATTATCTGGAAAACATAAGTAGTAAATCCAGACTCAAGTGTGCAAATTTATGCAATTATAACTGCTACTTCTGACTCTATCCTTAGTATTTTTGATACTGCACTCACTATGAGATCTTGTATGCATCAGTATTAGTATGGCATATGGTACCAGACATACTCAACTAATACTGACACATACAAGAACTCATACTCTTCATGCACCATATGGAACTGGAAAAGGCTCCTTCAGCTTATTTTAAACAGTGTTGCAATAGACTTGTTCACTAAACAAATACACACTCATTTTTCACAACTCAATACAAAGATTTATTTGATTCATTTCCCTCCTTTTGGAATTAATGTATATTTTAACAGGCTAATGATAAAATGGTGATTGGTGTTTACTATCAATCTAAATCTAGGAACCCACCTCAAAGAGTGGGTTACTTTAATTAGCTGGGATCCGGGGTTGAGCATGGCCTGGTCAGTTACACTCCAGTACAGCAACCAGCTGCTCTGCTCATTAACCAGTACACTCTACCAACAGTGGCAACTCAGCCAAGTATTTTTAATTAGTCTCATGCCTGAATTGTTAAGTGTGTAGTGTATTAATAGATCCACATGCTTTAAATTAAACATTATATATAACCTGGGCTTGGTGCCACTTGGTAATACCAAGTTGCCATACCTCCCTTGTACACTAATCTCTCTCTCTTCTCTGCCACCAACTAGCTCAAATATGCATGTTATGCACTGACTCTGGTGCCCACACATCAAATATTCATATTCAGATAATTTTTGTTTGTTGTACAAAACAAGTCACAACTTCAGAATGTGTTCCAGGAACACATTTGCCAGATGTTTATGTACCTTTTCCCAGACATCACTCCTTTTTATTTGCTGTAACCATTCTTCTCAATGTCATAAAATGTTATAACTACATAGTGAATAAACTAGGTACTACATGTGATAATGAGAAATCTATAAGAAAAGGAACTGTATAAATCCTGTAAACTATAGGTCCATAAGATAAAGAGTATATTTTTAGCAAAGTGAGGAGTCAGTTCTGACAGAGGCAATCATGTCATATGTGAAGTATAGCTTATTCAGCTGTAAGTTCTTTCATTTCATAACAGGAAGATCAACAGTCTTCAACTGATTAGGTCATGGACAGATGGATGGATGTCATTGATGTCAAGTACTGTGATTTCATAAAGCCTTTTAATGGAGTACTTTATAAGAGACTTTTGACAAAGGTACAGATGTAGATGATATGCTATAATGGATCTAGGATTTTGTGAATGGAAAGGAACACTATATGATTATCACTTTAGAGGCCTCTGACTGGAAGGTCACAAGTGGCATATCTCAAAGATTCCCTCCACTATTGTTTGTCTTTCTTATTAACAATCTATCTGAGACAATGAAACTTGATAGCAAGGTTCATATGTTCTAAAATGGTGGATAAATTTCAATCCAGATTGGATAAGGTGTGAACTGCTGGAAACAGAAATACTAGAAAATGCAAATTACTAACACGTGCATCTCATACCATAATGATTAACAGGTTATCAAACTCTAGAACTCTTTGCCTGCTTCTGCATTTTCTGCTACTTATGACTTAAACCATTTCAAGAGGGAGGTTTCAAGACATTTTTCCTTGTAATTTTGGATATTCCTTTGGACTGTATTTAGAGACTGGTGTCTTCAGTAGGTCTTTTTTTCACCTTTTTTTTTTTTTTTCCCTCTTGGCCAGAGCCAGTCTTGCATTGCAGGATTTGGTGTCTTGTGGAGCAGTGTGAGTATATATGTGGTCATGCGTTCTCTCACTCAGTTACTTTACTTGAATTGCTCCATATTCATCTAACATATGTGACAAACAGAAGAGCACCACTGTATTGTCAGTGGAACCCCAGACAGGTGGTGGTGATATGTGCAATCTATTCTCTGACAATTTTTTATCCTTTTATCTTTCTGCTATTCATAATTACATTCAGTGTCTGTAAAGTTTTACATTGGCAAAATAGAATTGTTATTTTGTCTATGTATGATCAAGTAAGGTTGGACACATCTCAACATAGGACATGTGTTTCTCATCAATGTATCTTGCTTTGTTACTCCATCATTTGTACTTTTTATGAGAAAAAGTGAAATGTGGACAGATTTATATTTGCAGCAAGTAAAACTGAATAGTGTGTGAGAAAAGGCATATAAACACCTGATAAATGTGTTCCATGGATGCATCTTTTTATCTGGTGACGCATCCAAAAATTTATGTGTACATTGCACTTCATCTTTGCATTCAAGTTTTCTTCCTACAATGTGTTGCAGGGAGCACCATGGGGGAAGTCAGTGCCACCAAGAGCTTGCCAGCTGCAATATATTTCCTGATTCTCCTTAGTGCCATTGGTGGCTTCCTCTTTGGATATGACACTGGGGTTGTGTCAGGTGCCATGATCCTAGTAAGGTATGTATTTACTATGCTTTTCAGTATATGTGGATGTTAGTATATTATGGGCCTGTATTTTGAAATTATTTATTTTTTCAATAAAGACCAGTTTGAAAGACCTCATAGATGAATAATTAGGTTCTCATAAGTGTTTTCCCATTGATGATGCAGAATCCATGCTAAAATAATGTTAGAATCATGAAAACACTCATGAATCTCAATAACTTTCACTAGAACATATTAAATTACTACCAGAATCATGAAAACTCTTGAAATTGTGCATTCATTACAACCTGTTAAACTATCATTAAGATCACAAAAATATCCTTTAAAACTCAAATATGGTAACTTGCTTTAGAACTTGTTGAGTTTTCACATGAAACCAAAATTTTTGAAAATGCAGTCAGTTCTTTCCTTATCATATTCTAGTTTTCACTTCATATAAAAGGTTTGCCAAAAGTATATGTGGTGTAATAATAGTAATGCACTATTTAGTTAGATGTAGTAAATATATATGATACAGTACTAATGAATGTTGAGTAATTACGGTCACCACAAAAGAGGCAGGCCTCTGGTACCCATGACATAATTCACATAAGAATTGTAACATATATAAGAAATAAGCAATTTACTCTACTCTTGGCACTTATTTTAATATTTCATCATATTGCATTTGGCTTTGGTGACCTGAAGATGTCTGAGCATGCTGTCACTTAATTTCTTGAAGTAGGCCAAGTCTGTCTCTTTGTACCAGTTTTGATGGCATGCTGGAGGCAACTGATGGAAGTGGTGTTGCAGGGCTAAAGCTTCCTTTTCATGGTATGCCAGACATTTTTAACAGGATTCAGGTCAGGACTATTGCTCAGCCAATGCAAAACTTCAATCCCTTGGTCAGTAACCCATTGCTTGATTTTTCTTACATTATGGCAAGGGGCACCATCATGCATAAATGTGATGCAGCCATGCACATGGAGGAAATGCAGAAGATAGTCCTCCAGAACAGATATCTGATCTGCACTCATCATAACATTCTTGAGGAGGAAGTATAGACCACTTCATCCAGTTACACCAGTGAAGCACCCCCACACCATCACAAATTTGAGTTTTAATATGCTGATTGTGTAAGTAGGGTTGTACTGGTTGACAGAGGAATGGCATGTGACAGTCCCTGGATTCGCTGAAATATGGACTTATCAGACCACATCACCTTCTGCTGTGGTTCAAGAAGCATACTTCTTGTTGAAACAGGTGTTTCCTTCTTCATATAGTTTGGTTTCATATATTGATTTGTTGGCTGCACGGTGGAGTGGGAGGTGCAGGAATAGTAGTAGTAGTTGTTGTTGAAGTAGATAGATAGTAGTTGTAGTAGTAGTAGTAGTAGTAGTAGTAGTAGTAGTAGTAGATAATAGTAGTGGTAGTAGTAGTAGAAGTAGTAATAGCAGCAGTACTATAAATATTGGTTATAACAGTTCTTTCCTTTTCCTTTTTGATATTTGTGTTTCATAGATTAATATTTTTCTTCCCTACTGTCCACTTTTTTTCCTTTTTTCCCACCTTTTTTTTTTTTTTATATGAGGCAATGTGTATGCAGTGAACAGATGCATCTTTCAGAAAGACTGGATGGTTTTCATTTAGTTCTACAGTAGTGAGACATGGGTTCTTGGTCACTTCTCTCCACAGAAGGTTGTCTGTTGATTTGATACTTGTGGGAATTTCCATATGTATCACACACAGTATCAATGTGTCATTGGTTTGTGTTGTGATTTGTGTATAAATTGTGAAGTTATATTAAGGAGTAATTAAGGTTAATCTAGAATAAACTAAGTATGACTTATTAAAAATAAATGAAATGGGAAGTAGACATGAGTGGATTGTGCATAGCTTTCGTTATTTGATGTGGCAAGCTGTGAAGCAAAGCTCACTCCTTGTGCCGTATTATTAAATTCTGCCTTCCTCTTCCCATCCCCATCCCCTTCCCTTGATGTTCCTGTTCACTGTGTATGCATGGAGGGATACCATTCACTGTCTACTTAGTATGTGACCCCATTATAAAGAATATTATTTGTCATGCATTCTGCCTATGTTTATTATTGACTCATTTACAACTGTGAATGTGAATGAATTAAGAAAAGTACATACAAGTTTGGTTTTTGATATGGCAGGTTTTCCTGCCATTTGGCAATAGTGATAAAAAAAACTCCCATCCTTAAAAAAATACTATAAACTAAAAATACTCTCAGTTTTAAATCAAAGCTTGTTTTGTATCAATGTAATAGTGTTTTCCAATTGATTATTAGTAATACAGATGCACATTACTGATGTAACACTCAAACAAAGGCAGAATGCATGACAAATATTATTCTTTATAATACGGTCACATACTGAGTAGATAGTGAATAGTATCCTTCCATGCATACAGGGTGAACAGGAGCATCACACATTTTACACAAATACACTGTCCCCTTTGAACAGCAACAACATCGTGAGTTTGGCTGGTCCCCCTTCACACTCAAGTATTGCTTGCCATTGTACCTGTGCTTTTTGCCAGTCCAGCAGGGAGTCTCCTTGGTCCAGACAATTTTTTTGTTTTGTTTTTGCCAGTCCCTTTCATGATTGTAGTGGCAAAATGTTGAATAAATTCTAGCAAACAGATATCATTTCCTTGTTTTATGAAAAACATCCTTGTATTTGTAACTTGAGCATTTATACTCCAAGCAAATTTTGGCCACCACCATTTTGAGCAAATGCAGATCCTGTAACAGGAAACTTGCTGATCAAAGAGATCAATCCTACCCATATTTTGGTTGTGTGCCCATACATTGTTTGGCATGTCAATCTCAATGTGCTTTCTCTCATCCTTACTCCATCTCTTGGCTTTGTGAATGGAGTCTAGTTCAAACTTATTTGAAGCCACACAAACCACTTTGTTATCTTTCCAGTTGACAACCAGTGTACATTCAGTAAATGCTTCCTCTATGTAGCATAAGTGGTGCTCTGCAGAGACTATCTTCACATAATGTTCCTGTTGCTCCTATACCTTGAGCAGCTAATGTTTCAAGCAATGTTTCAAGTGAGTAACTTGTCTAATACTACATGCTGACCTGCTTCTAATCCAATTTGCTTGACCATTTCCATCACTACTTTTGGACCATGTCCAAGTCCAATGTCTGGAATTTGTGTACATGTGCCAAAATATGGCTCAGAATGAAGAAGAAATCCATCAGCAGTACATGCTACCCAGATTTTGAAATCAAATTGTATTGGTTTATCTCTAATAAACTGCTTGGATCCATTTTTACTGTAATATGAAGTCATAACCTTATCTACACTGTAGAATTCTTTCCTGTACCTTGGTCTGTTGACTTCATTCCGGTGATGTAAAATTGGGCGTACCTTGTAAAATTTGTCCTCTGTAATTCTCTTTTTATCAGCAAAGTGCAAGCAGCACATGATTTCTTCAAACATATCTCTTCTAATACTGAGATGAGTTGGTTGAAGACATCAGGAGACTCACACCAATGTAGTCTCTGACCTGGAAGCTTTTTGTAGCATGATATTAGAAGGGTCATGTTTTCTTGTGTCACATTGTTACTTGAAAGAGATTCCTGTGCTGCATACAACTTAGTCTGTTCACACACTTCATTTATCTACTTATCTGCCCAATACAACTTGATCCAGTCCTCTGGGTTCTTTATTTCTTCTTTCAGTTTCATTAGATCATCATTTTGTTTCTGAACATAGCCTGGTACAGTAGACTTGATGTGGATACTATTATTGTGCCAATTCTAATTTATTTTTTTGACACTTTCTTGAGGCTGTGATGATGTTGAGGGAGTGTCTGGTTCATCATTCATACCATCCTTCCGATTACTTGTAACAGAAAATACTTCAGAAGAAAAAATTCATTGTGGAAGATGATCAGAGCTGCACGTGACTTCATCTGAAGCATCTGAGTCACAGTAGGTGTCTACAACATCATCCTCATGTGGTGTATTGTTAGATACTGTTGTGCCTTCACAATCAAGTTCATCTAGTACCGTATTTGATGGCTCATAAGACGCACCTTTTCTCAAAAAAAAGTCTCAGGAAATGAGCCTGCGTCCTATGAGGCCAAGGTTCAGCATTGAGGCAGTGGTTGGTGGTATGTCTATGGCAACAGAGGCTCAAAAATCAAACCCCAGACATCTTCACACATGTAAACAAAGTGATGATTGGTACTACACCACAAAACTCTTTCTTTCAAGGTAACAATATATAATAGGTCATACTTACTGGTAATTCACATAGATTGACACCAGTCAGGAAGAATTTGCCTAAGTGACCATGCACCATGCATTGCATGTAACAAAGCAAACACTTAGTTGGTTTCGCGCTGAACCCGGTGACACAGGCAAGCTTCACTGCATTCTTTACAGTGTGATGCCATTACTCCTTGAGGTAAGACACACTTTCATACAATTAAAATTGCACCTATCTTTTAACATTATGAACAAACTTTATTACCCCTGTAGTCCCTTGCAGTCACTGCCAACGCTGTATGCCAGGTACATGTTTGTTTACATCTTACAACAGGATTGGTACGTAGGCTACAAGCAAATATTAAAGTTTTTAAATGCAAAATATTGGGATCTAATAATGATCTAAATGCTTGTGAGCATCTTCAAATGTCAGGTGAAATCCTTCATTTCACATTCAGAGCTTAAATCTGCTCATTTATCCATTTTTTTAATTTCAATGTCTGCCAAAACTGGGTGTGTCTTATGAGCCCATGCATCTTATGAGCCATCAAATACAGTATATCATGAATTTCATTGAGGCGGAGGCTGAAAACCAAACAGACAAACAAATAAACACATAATATCAATGTGTACTCATTTTGTTATGCATTTTATTGTAGTCACAGACATTGTATAGCAACAGAATGCTATGCAATTTATTGTTACTGAAAATTGCTTATTGGAATGATGAGTGGCAGGAAATCCTGCCAGCAAATTCTAGTTATATCTCTGATAAGAAACAATTTGCTGATATTTTCTCAATGCAGTTTTATAAAGATGTCATTATTGAGTAAAATAATAATGATTACTGGTCTGAAAAAAAATGTTAACATTATTCTACATACAGTAAAATCCCTCTCATCCGGCATTCGAATATCCGGCAGCTTCAATTATCCGACACATTTTTCCCCTAGCCTTAAAATCAATAAAAAATCAATGTGTACTCATAAAATCGATTAAAATTCCCGCGCGAGGCATACTTTGTCCTCTCGCCACCAGAGCGCACTGCTTCGCGCCACCTGCGGCCCACTGCACTGTGTTCACTCAGTGACTCAGTCCTGCGTGTGCACTGTTTATCGCCTGACGCCTTCATCATGCCTAAAGTTGTAGAAAAGAGGAAGCGTGTTGTGCTTACACTTAAGCAGCTGATCAGATCAGCTGATCTTTGTTATGGTAAGATGTGTGAGTGTAGGGTGGTGATTGTGGACATAATTTCACTTCTATTCAAGTATCCGGCAATATTCAAGTATCCGGCATGTCGGCGGTGCCGTTGATGCCGGATAAGAGGGATTTTACTGTACCTTTGTTGTGTGGTCGAGACATACTTATGAAGACCTTCACACGACTGTATCTACCACGTAACTGACACAGACTCATGAATCGGAGCAACATGTAGATGTGTAATGAGCAAGCTGAAACATGTAGGTATCTGATTGAGCGGTGTTTAGTGCACTAGCACTGAATACCATGTGTCCTGACATGAATATAAGCAGTGGCAGGATATCCTGCCAATCATCATTAGTGGGTTAATTTTGGCCACTGTAGTGAATCTCCAGCATGGGAAGGGGATGGGGTTGTTCTTACCTACTCCTGCCCCATGGGTGAGGTTGGAGATGGGACAGGGAAGGGGGGATTTATTAATACGGCCATTGGTCCTAGTATCCTGCCAGTAGTCTTCACCTATCCGCTACCAAACCAACAGTCCTATTAAGACGCATTCTTGCCACTATACTGGTTCCTGTAGTTGAATTCGCTAAGTTGAGAAGAACTTAGAAGCTCAGACCAATTGGATATAGCAAGGAAGTTCCCTTAGCTATGGAATATGACCAATGCAGCTGGTTTGAAAGATCAGCGATCATCCCAGGCCGTCACCTGACTCCCAGCCACGTGGACCATAGTTAAGTTTTCAGTTATTTATAATTATATTTAGTGATGCTTTCTGTGATCGTGTGTTAACTAGGAGGCAATAGGGCGAGTGAAATGATAGAATAGTTCCCACACTACTCTTACAAGGCCAACCAGAATGTGGATTTGTGGGGGAAAGGAGGCAGTGAGCTGCTGCCAGCATTCATGACACTGGATTGACACAGCTGGTACAGACAGATTTCTTTGATCAGCACATGTTCTCCCCTCCAGGCAAGAAGATGGGTCTTTTCCTCTTGTGCTATCTAGTTATGAAATGTGGCTAGTCACCACATGAAAGATGAGCCAGGAAAACACAAAATAGTCTAAATCCTGGGCACTCTAGTGGGAGCAACCCAAAAAGTTTACTGCCCTGCTTACCATCTGAGAGAGTATGAAAAGGCAACCATCCACTCATCATGCTCATACTCCCTAAGATAGAAGTCAGATATCACAAGAAAATAATCACATCATGGATGGTGCAAGAAACACAAAATGAAGCCTGACCACATTACCATGTATTTTCACCGCAATGGCCCGGCTTTTTTTGTGGTGACTGGTTTTTACTTCACATAAAATGTTTTATCAGAAATATGTGTGATGTAATAACAGTAACTCACCATTTAATTAGGTATAGTGAATATATGTATGATACATTAATAATGAATGTTGAGTAATTAGTTCACATAATAATACCTTCCCCTTCAGTGTCATTAGCAGTCATACCTTGTTGGAAGGACCACACCATTATTAGGAGTAAGTCTATAAGTCTTAAGATATTCAGTTATACTTTGAGTCCTTTCTTAGAGTTAACTTGTCACCTGAAGCTCTTAAACATGGCTTATAGTCACAAAATCTTTAGTCTTTTGAATCTTGCACAATATTTCTTGATTAATCATCAACTTAATTGTCTAGCAAATGTGTAATACAGTAATGATGTGTATTCATAAATGAAATAGAGGTTGATATCAGTTTGATTGTATACATGTAACACACAAGTCCATGTGCATGCAACAGTATCATTTATAGACTTGCAGTGATATTCTTATGAATCATAAACTTTTTATTTCCTCACAAGTGTATCAAGATTGCTGTATGACAAGAAATTCTTGTACTATACATTATTACAACTAAAACAGTTATATGTGTAATGTAGATAGATTCTTGAATATATTTAAAATTTTAGTATTGTAACCAGTGTTTGACATTTTGCTGTGTAGTCCAAGTTCCAATTGATAAGTCTCAAAACATCTCTAAGAACTTAACTAACCAATCTATACATTTTTTCATATATTTATTTTATTTTATTTCATTCTTAACTTAGTTGTATTTTTTTTGCATATGTTTTTGTTTGTGTAATTACTTAATTGTAATTACCTAGTTGTAATTTTTAGGGTCTGAGCTATGCTCGTGTGGTCATCTCCATATCTACACTTGTCCAGCTTTTTCCTAGAGTTGTGCACACTTGCCAATACTACCTCCTCACTTAGCTTGCTCCAAACTTCTATATTTCTCTGTGGGAAACTATATTTCTGTATGTTACTTAAGCATCTTCCTTTTCTTAGTTTTTTACTGTGTCCTCGTATGAAATTGTTATTTCCTTCTTCTCTTAGCAGTAGTTTCTCATTATCGATTTCTTCCATTCCATTCCACAATTTATATATCAGTATTAAGTGTGTGTGTGTGTGTGTGTGTGTGTGTGTGTGTGTGTGTGTGTGTGTGTGTGTGTGTATGTATGTATGTAATTTTAGCAAGCCTTCTTCACATTACAAAGAATTATATACAAGATTTTAAATGCAACTTTTTTTTTTTTCAGGGAGGATTTCAAGCTGAGTATAGAGTGGCATGAGTTGATTGTGTCGGCTACCATTGCGGCAGCCATGATGGCAGCTCTGGTAGCTGGTCCAGCCTCAGGTAGGCAGTGTGGTTCTTTTGGCTAACTTGCACACCCTTACAGTTAACAGGGATGTCACTATAGGGAGCATAGATAATGATATGTTAAAAAGATGAACACACACAAATTCAGAAAGTCACTAAATCCAGATAACAGGTGTATTTTGTTTGTTTACATATTTTCATATCTTATGAAGAGTCATGTAATTGTTCTTTTGTAGATTTTTTTTTTCGTTTTGTGTATTTCAGTAATTAAAAAAAGATATCAGATGAGGTATGTGTTTTATGTTTGCAGAAATAGAATAACTTTTGGATAAGTTATTTCACCTTTCACATTTCTTGATTCATTCTGAATGAAGATCAGCCATCCCAACTACTTTTGGGTTGAATAATATTAGGTTGAGTTAGTTTTGATTAGGTTAGGTTAGGTTATATTGTGTTAGGTTAGATTAGATGAGGTAATTTAACTTAATCTAACACAACCTTATCTATTCTAGTGTACCTCAGTTAGTTATTTTCATCTTTCTGACTTACTGAGAGTTTATTAACAAGACAGTAAAGGCTAGTCAAATAGCACTTTAGTGATTGTCTTGACCTACATTGTGATACTTAGCATGTGACATGTTTGACTTATAACAAACACAATATCTGACCCAAAAAATTATAATTTTTTTTTTTATTTTGCTTGCAGTGGCTAACTTGGCATGAGACCAACTTATCAATGGAATGAAAATAAAACATAAATTTTTTGTGACTTTACTGGTATATTTGCTTATGTATTGTAGGGTAAAAAGCATTGTTTATACTGTACTTTAAGTAACAAATGTTTATCTTATTTTATTTTTTTTTCAAGAATAAAATCTTGCTGTCTGGTTCTTTTTTGCTTTTGACAGCAACTTTGGAACAGATTATGGTCATAAGTGAAGTTCACCAGTGTGGTTGGAAACATGTTGGGTATTTACAGAGCCTGAGTTCTGCCAGAGAGGGTTTCAGTCTCTGGAAATGGACAACCTCTCCTGGCCATAGTCAGTTTCTCAATGATTCCATGATGCTGTAAGGGATCAGGATAGAAGCATCTCATAAAAATATTAGTTCATTGCTGGACTTACCTGCTAACACTTTCTAGACAGGTTTGGGAGGCGGCCAGTGATCCTATGTGCCAGCCTGGTGTTCCTGGCAGGAGCCCTGGTGATGGGTGCTGCCCCAGAGAAGGTCACTCTCCTTGTGGGACGCATCATTGTGGGCATTGGGATTGGTAGGGTATACTTCTCAGTTCATGTTTACATATCTTTTTCATATTTTTCCCACTTAACTGAATCCTACATATCAAAAATATATTAATTAACCAACCTATTAACTAAATGTTCATGACTGGATTTGGTCTTTAATTAGTTCATTTGTAGCTAAGGCTTTTTATTGACTGTATCCACACATACAAAAAAAAAAAAAAAAAAACTTTCAAAAGGTATATGCTAAAAGCTTAGAAGAGTGAAACTTAGTTTTCTTAATTTTTTATTTATCTTTTCTCTGCCATTTGGCATTTGCATAAGCAGGTTTTCTGATTATGTTATTTACAAGTTATTAGTAATCATCTATGGTTATCAAATTAGTAATGAAATAATTCATAATCTCTTATATGCCTAAATGTCTGTGTACCCCACTGTTTACCCTTGAGAAAGTGACATTTGGCATGGTTCTTGAAGCAAGCATGCATATACAAACATTTGAGGCCCCTCATATAACAAGGTATGGTTATCCCATCCTGGGAAAATCCTTTTTTTGTTGGATACTACTATTTTGATATGTATACATACTATCTAGTGAGAATGGAGAGAAGTACATGAGAAAGTACACTCAACACGTTTTATAGTTCATGCAAGTATTGACCCTATGAGAAGGGGCACTCCTTGTGTTCCCAGGCCACAGAAACATGGGAAATTAGGGGCATTTCAGCCAATCACATCACTCACCGGATCACTCTTAGGCAATGGAAGCCTGGCCAATCCATCCAGCCCTCGTGTTGGGTTGCTTATTGGATGTCATTAGAAGGGTCCTCTGTTTGCTCCCTTTTTATTGGTAATAACTGTGTGGTATTTGTTCATAACCATAACCCAAACAGTGCATATGATGAGTTAACAACAACATCAAACACATGGAGAGTGTGGTGAAACTTAGTGATAAAAAACATAATACCAGCTGAGAGCCCCTTGTGCAGTTTTATTATAGTAATGACAAGGAGGAACAACATAACAAGGGAGGTCACAAACATCTTTAATGCTACCAAATGTTCTGAGTTTTTTCAAGTCATCCTCAGTGATTCTAAAACAAGACAAAACAGTAATAATTAGTCATGATATAAGGTCAGAGAAAAAAAATTATAAGAATTAAAAAAACTAAAATGCAGAAAAATATATAAAACATAAAATACATAAAAACTTAGTTGAAAGTTATAAAATGTTTAGTGGGATGGCAGACTGCATGTTATTTAACAATGTTTTTTTTGTTTTTAATATGTATGGATTTTAATGTTTGTAAATCTGTTATTACAGGAATCTATTATCTTAAAATGTTCTGCACTACAAGAAATACTGTTGTTCCTTATAAATGAATGGGGAGGGGTGGCGAGTGAGCAACCAGTCTGACTGGAGCAGCTCAAATGCTCAGCATTATATGTGTGGAAAGAACGAAAGGTGCTTCCCATGTACCCAGCCTGGCAGCATCAGCAGGTATAATAATGTATGGTCTATGAGTGTAGGGGTGTTGGGACCTGATCTTTGAATTTGAAAAAGAACAAATTTTGAATGAGTTTGATTGAATTACAGTAAACCCTTTTATACTAGATCCTGTTATAGCTTATTTCCTTATTTAATGGACATGTATGGCCTATGGACCATCATCATCAGATTTACTGAATAAATGTTGGTAAATGAGGTGGAATGTCTGACCAGCGGCCAGAATATTAACTCTGAATTATTGTTCATAATTCACTAAATGCTTACAACACACATTCAACAGCATTTTTACATTAGGTACTTATTTGTTATCATTACAAATATTTTATTACACCGTGGCATGTAAGCATGTTTGGAGCTCCCTTCTAGTGGAGCTCATCCTGGTAAGAACTGGTAAGCAATGGTTGTGGCAAAGAAGTGAGTGAGAGTGGAAGGGAGGGAGAGTGGTGGTGGTGGGTGCACACTGCATCAACCAGGGTTGCACTGTCTACCATAATTATGGTATTTCTGTCATTATTTGGTGTTTATCTGCCATCTGCCATACATTGTCTACCATACACTATGCCATAATGTATGGTGTATAATAATTTGGGCTGGTTGGTAGTGCAACCCTGGCACCCACACAATGCTTCTGCCTCGGTCTCGCACTGGCAGATATTATTAGAGGTTGTGGTGCTCCTGACACACTCACTGCTACTTTTATCAGATTTTCACCTTTAACATTGGTGGCTTTACCAGAGTTAGTTCAGTAATATGAAAGTTTACTGTATATGAAAGTAATTTGAGGATGGAATCTTTGGAATTGTTTGAGTAACTCTTCCTGAAGATTATGTGAAACTTGTCCAAGGTATGGTAATGAGAGAAACACCTTGTTAACTGTGGGAACACTATTTGGTGGCTTGTACTTATTACACAAAAACTTGTTAACTAGTTGATTGTATAGACGAGTGTGTATAACCGTTAGAAGCAAAATAATTTTCTTAATGTAATCTCATCATGAAAAGATTTATATGCTGATGAAAGGGAGTATGCTTTGTGGAGTAAGGTATGTACAGCATTGAGTTTAAATATATCATGACAGAAACTGAAAAAACTGGTATCTAAACCAGAGAAAGATTTTTTTATGTGATAGATGGAAAAAGTAGATTGTCATTGTCTCAGTCAATAAATCCAAAAAAGGTAATTTGTTGTTGTATTCCTTATCCATAGTAAATTTAATATTGCTATGCTGATCATTTATGTACTCAAAAAAGAGTTGAGCATGTTCCTCTTTCTTAAAAATTACAAGTGTCATCTACATATTTATGTTACATAATAGGTTTGAACTCTATAGAATATCTTTCAAGCCATAATTTTTCATTGTTGCAAAGGAACACATTTGCAAAAGTGGGTCCTAAGGGGGAACCCATTGCTACCCCATCTGTTTGTTTATATAGCTTGTTATTAAAAAATGAAAGAGGAGTAGTGTTACTTAACGGAAATGATTATGCATCAAAGATGGAAATCATCCTTAGTGACTTGACTAAATTTGTGAAACTTAGATTTGATGACCTTGTAGCTATAACCACTAAATTTGAGGATAAAGTGATTAGGTTAGTTAACAAGCTTGTTTTTCTTGGTATCATACCATAAAAAAAAAAAAAAAATTAAAGCCTGCTGTGATGTACGGCTTGCCTAAGTTTCACAAGGCAGATGACCATTTACATCTGATTATGGCAGCATATAGCATTGTGGCTTTCAAACTGTTAAAATTTCTTGTGCTGATCCTGTTTGAATTTACTACAGATAAGTTTATAGTAAAAAATTCTTATGAATTCACCAAAACCTTATTCTCTTTCAAACTAGCAAGAACCCTTTTTGTATGTAGTTATGATACTCAGTCCTTGTTCACCAACATCCCACTTACTGAGACCATCAAAATTTGGAGTGACTTAGCCTCTCAGGCGTTAGATGTATTTTTAGGTATGAACAGATCTGTGTTTCAACACCTTTTAGAAATATGTTTTTGTGTAATAAATGCAAACCACCAACCAGTGTTCCCATGTTAACAAGGAGGAGGTGTTCTTCTCATTACCATATCATGTAATCTTCAGGAAGAGTTGCTTTAACAACTCTGAAAATCCTATCCACAAATTAACTTGTGTATATAATTCAACCAAACTCATTCAAAATTAGTTCTTTTTTAAAATTCAAAGATCATGTTGTGACATCCCTATGCTCATTGATTGTATGTTGTTATACCTGCTTGTGCTGCCAGGTCGGGTACGTGGGAAGCACCTTAAGTTCTTTCCACACATGCATCACTGAGCATTTGGGCTGCTCCTGTTGGACTGGTTGCTCATTTGCCACCCCTCACCACAGTATTTCTTGTAAAGTTGAACTTAGTGCAGAATATTTTAAGATCATAAATTCATGTAATAACATAGACTTATGAACATTAGAATCTGTACTTATTAGAAACAAAAAAAAAACATTGTTAAGTAACATGCAGTTTGCTATCCTACTAGACATTTTATAACTTTCACCTAAGTTTTTATGTATTTTACATTTTTAATATTTTTCTACATTTTAGTTTTTTAACTCCTTTATTTTTTACTTTGGCCTTATATTATGACTAATTATTACTGTTTTGTTTTGTTTTAGAATTAATGAAGATGACTTAGGGAAAGTTGAAATGTTTGGTACCATTAACCCTTTACTGCTGAAGAGGACAAATATGTCCTCCTTAGAATACATGGTTTTAACTCTTAGAATATCAAGTATTAGAGTTCACTTGCTGGTCAGGACATACAAGTCCCATTTCAGCTTTTGATCGGCACCTTTGTTTACACTTGAATGGTTGCCGCTTCTCAGTTGAACCAGGAGAAGGATAATGAAATGAAAGATTTTTCCTACAACTGGAAAATATTTTACTGCATGAAATATTTTCCAGCTGTAAGAAAAATCTTTAATTTCATTATCCTTCTCCTGGTTCAACTAAGAAGTGGTAACCATTTGAGTGTGAACAAAGGTGCTGATTGAAAGATGAATCGAGACTTGTATGTCCTGATCGGCAAGCGAACCCTAATACTTGATATCTGCAGAGTTAAAACCACGTATTCGAAGGAGGACGTATTTGTCCTGTTTTCATAATCTCCCTTGATTAAGGTTCCCCAGGAACACCCCAGTTTCTGTTGTAATGATGACAATAATAATGATAATAATATAAATAATAGTAATTATTATTATTATTATTATTATTATTGTTATTATTATTATTATTATTATTATTATTATTATTATTATTATTATTATTATTATTATTATTTTATTATTATTTTTTATGATTATTATTATTATTATTATTATTATTATTATTATTATTATTATTATTATTATTAGTGTTATTAGTGTTATTATTACTATTGTTGTAATGTTAGTGTAGCTCATTCTTTGCACATTAATGTGTGATCTAATTATCTTGCAGTGCCTTTAGTCTTTTCATTGAAACTGTTACTGTGGTACTGTTTTTATTGAATACTATACTACTATACTTTCTTGAAATGGCATGAGCCTAGCTTTATAGGAATATAACCATCCTGTCTTGAAGATGATGCTCTTCTATGCAGCTTCTGTCATGTCTCCTGAACATTTCTAACTGTAGAACATTACTATGACTTCACCTGGAGTCATACATTACGTGATTTTGAAAAAACTCGCCATTTTACCCACACGTATCATTCCAAGGTCCTGGGGATCAGTTTAGTCTGTCATCAGATCTTAAAGGGGATGGACAGTGCTCATTGCTGGCATTGCTCATTCTTTTACATTCAAGGGCTGTCATATCAGGTGGAGTCACATTGCCTGTTTATGAAATATAATTCTGATCCTGTGTAGAAGAAAACTTTGTTCATAGGCCTGTATATGTAATATATGGGACCTTAGTACAATAGAACCTCAGTTCATGGACTTAATCCATTCTAGCAAACCAAACTGTTCATGAACCAAGAAAATTTTTCCATTAATTTGAATATAAATCCATTTAATCCATTTCATTTTTTACATATTTAAGATGATATTTTGTGATGAAGAATATAGAGTGAAATTGAAATACATATCCTTAAATAGAGACAAATAACACTAAATTATAAAACAGTACTATAATTTACCTTTATTGTTTATAGTTGCTGGCACAGGTGGGTGGTGAAGGAGGAGAGGGAGAGCTACCAATTTTTGGGTAAAAGGTTGTTACCTGCCTCCCCTCTCTTTTTTTTTTTTTTTTTATGTAGGAAGGACACTGGCCAAGGGCAACAAAAATCCAATAAAAAAATATGCCCACTGAAATGCCAGTCCCATAAAAGGGTCAGAGCAGTGGTCAAAAATTGATGAATAAGTTTCTTGAAACCTCCCTCTTGAAGGAATTCAAGTCATAGGAAGGTGGAAATACAGAAGCAAGCAGGGAGTTCCAGAGTTTACCAGAGAAAGGGATGAATGATTGAGAATACTGGTTAACTCTTGCATTAGAGAGGTGGACAGAATAGGGGTGAGAGAAAGAAGAAAGTCTCGTGCAGCGAGGCTGCGGAATGAGGGGAGGCATGCAGTTAGCAAGATCAGAAGAGCAGTTAGCTTGAAAATAGCGGTAGAAGACAGCTAGATATGCAACATTGCGGCGGTGAGAGAGAGGCTGAAGACAGTCAGTTAGAGGAAAGGAGTTGATGAGACGAAAAGCTTTTGATTCCACCTTGTCTAGAAGAGCAGTATGAGTGGAACCCCCCCCCCTCCCCCCAGACATGTGAAGCATACTCCATACATGGATGGATAAGGCCCTTGTACAGAGTTAGCAGCTGGGTGGGGTGAGAAGTACTGGTGATGTCTCAGAATGCCTAACTTCATAGAACCTGTTTTAGCTAGAGATGAGATGTGAAGTTACCAGTTCATACACTCTCTCTCTCTCTCTCTCTCTCTCTCTCTCTCTCTCTCTCTCTCTCTCTCTCTCTCTCTCTCTCTCTCTCTCTCTCTCTCTCTCTCTCTCTCTCTCTCTCTTAGGATATAGTGAATTTTCGTCTTTAGCAACCCATCCTCTCTTATATGTGTTAATTAGTGGTAATGTAATGTAATTTATGATAATTGAAAGAATAATCCAGACTCTTTGGGCAGAAAGGCTGAGCCAGTGGTGACATCTAACAGTTTTCTTCTTCTTTGCTAAAATAACACAAAAAAAGGGGAAAAAAATTAATGTTTTTTAACACATCACTCACGAACACTGTTTATGCTGTTCATGTGCCAATGCACAACTGAGCATGAGATTCCACGGATTATGGGTAATGTGCATTCGTACCCCAAAGCATCATTAGTGAACAAATCTAAAATTTTTTCACAAAACTAGTTCGTGAACCATTATGTTTGTGATGTGGGGCACTTGTGAACCAAGATTCTGCTTTCATATATTACTCATGGTAAATAAGTTCAATGCAATTTGATAAAGTCTTGCTATAGTTGTTCCTTCATTCTAGATGTGTGTCATAGTTATTATTTTCTTTTATGTTCATCATTTTCATTTGTTCAGAGAACCCAAATTGGGATTCAGACTGTACAATTTATACATAATCTTCTAATAAATGCTTCCAGTGGTATATTTAAGGAAAATTTATTGTGATAAATCATTTTGTGGGTATGCATGTTCTGTTTTACCTATGTACTTGTTTATTTATCACAAATAACATAAAAAATTGGTCTTTTTCATTTGTTCAGAGCATCATGATTGGGATGCAGAGTAAATTTATACATAATTTTCTAAAAAGATCAACCAATTTAGTTACAGAATATTCCGTTTTCTTACTTTTCAAAGGATTCTTGTCTATACCCTATATAGCAAAGCTATTATTTTTTTCAATATTTTTTTTAATAAATCATGAAAAATTAAATATGACAATAAATTTGTATGTTCTTACTTTCATTTTACTAAAAGCTAATGTTTTTTTCAAATCTGATCCAGTGTAACTCACTAAAGATATTCCATATATTTATTTTTTATTATTTATGCAGTGACTCCAAATGGAGTCATGGTACCACTACTGTCAGCTTAATATAATGCTACTGTTTTAGGGTTAAAGTGTATCTTTTATAGGCAGGGCCTTATTTATTAGCATACATGCCAAGGAGGATAGGTCTGCCAGCCTTTCATTCCTGCATAAAAAGAAAGGTCACAGCTTCTTGGCTTGTGTCCCATATCTATTCACTTCTGGATGAACAGAGGCTATAGTGTGAAAGGAGACAAACTTCACAATTTTTTCTTCACCTAATGAAGGATTCCAACTTGGGACTTCTTAGTTGTGAGCTGTGCATACTAACCATCACACTGTTGGGCTATTTGGCCTTTATATTGTAGGTGGTGCTGAAATTGCATGTTGCTCTGTGAGATGGATTGCATATAATGACAGCCACACTCATGTTAGCCATATTATGTTAAGGTGCATAGGATTCAAAGTCGATTAAATTAGATTGGTTTGAAAGGAAGATAGGAGGGTTTTGATTCTCAGTGCAGTAGATAACTGCAACATACTTGGTAATCAGATAATTAGTAATGCAGAGTCAGTGGAGAGCTTTAAAAGAACATTAGGAAAATTTATGGATAAGAATGATAACTGGACATAGATATGTATGTTTTATACATGGATGGGTTCTTGCATTACCCAATATGTTCATATGGTCTTACAGCATGGAGGAAGAATTCTGACACATTGTTGAAAATGTTCATGAGGCATTATCTTTGGTGAACACTCAATTGACAGGGTTTGCATCCATGGCTGTACCAGTTTACCTGAGTGAGGTGTCACCGGTGGAGCTGAGAGGCAGAATTACAGTGGTCAACAACATCTTTATTACTGGTGGCCAGGTCATCTCAGCTGTTGTGTCTGGAATATTTTCAGAAGTCACAATGGGCTGGAGGTAAGAATTATTGCTGCACTGATATTGCATGTTATTATGGATCAGACAGAAATAAGATTCCCTACCTATTTTTGTGGTGGATTAGGTTAGGTTAAGTTTGGTTACCCAGTAGAATCTAGCTTAACAGTATAACTTAGACTTGCTGATCCCAAAGTTGTTTTGTTGTGACCGAGATGTTGCACAATTCCTCAAGCTACTGGATACGTTGCCTGCAAAGTAATAACTGTTACACAGTCTTACTTTTTCTTTCCCAGTGATGATCTTCAATCATTATTCAAGAATTATTGTAATTTTTTTACACAAGATACACAATGTAATTTCAATCATCAATAAAATCTTCGTTCTTCGTACAGGAAAATATGCATAATGTCTGTGCTGTGCCAATTTACACAATTAACACTCAATAAAGAAACATGAAGTTGTGCTGCAGCAATTTACACCAACCATATTCAGTTAAAAGCAACATATAATTATGATACTGGAATCACATTGATTCATTTAAAATTCAATAAGAAAAGCACATATAGAATACAACACAATCTCATTCAGTACTAAGCAAACAACATGTGCATGTATCAAAATAATAAACCTAACCATTCTACCATTGTTCCTCCTCCTATTTAATCATGAATAATTGATTTCAATACTACATTACAACTTATAAGCTCAATTATTTTATTTTTATTTATTTTTTTCATGTAGGAGGGGCACCAGCCAAAGGGAATAAAATCAATAATTGAAAAAAGACCCACTGAGATGTTGGCTCCCAAACAAAGTCATAAGCAGTCATCAAAAATTAAAGGATAAGTTTCTTTTTTTTTTTTTATGTAGGAAGGACACTGGCCAAGGGCAACAAAAATCCAATAAAAAAAAAATGCCCACTAAAATGCCAGTCCCACAAAAGGGTCAAAGCAGTGGTCAAAAATTGATGAATAAGTGTCTTGAAACCTCCCTCTTGAAGGAATTCAAGTCATAGGAAGGTGGAAATACAGAAGCAGGCAGGGAGTTCCAGAGTTTACCAGAGAAAGGGATGAATGAATGAGAATACTGGTTAACTCCTGCGTTAGAGAGGTGGACAGAATAGGGGTGAGAGAAAGAAGAAAGTCTCGTGCAGCGAGGCTGCGGAAGGAGGGGAGGCATGCAGTTAGCAAGATCAGAAGAGCAGTTAGCATGAAAATAGCGGTAGAAGACAGCTAGATATGCAACATTGCGGCGGTGAGAGAGAGGCTGAAGACAGTCAGTTAGAGGAGAGGAGTTGATGAGATAAAAAGTTTTTGATTCCACCCTGTCTAGAAGAGCTGTATGAATGGAAACCCCCCAGACATGTGAAGCATACTCCATACATGGACGGATAAGGCCCTTGTACAGAGTTAGCAGCTGGGGGATGAGAAAAACTGGCGGAAACGTCTCAGAATGCCTAACTTCATAGAAGCTGTTTTAGCTAGAGATTAGATGTGAAGTTTTCAGTTCAGATTATAAGTAAAGGACAGACCGAGGATGTTCAGTGTAGAAGAGGGGGACAGTTGAGTGTCATTGAAGAAGAGGGGATAGTTGTCTGGAAGGTTGTGTCAAGTTGATAGATGGAGGAATTGAGTTTTTGAGGCATTGAACAATACCAAGTTTGCTCTGCCCCAATCATAAATTTTAGAAAGATCAGAAGTCAAGTGTTCTGTGGCTTCCCTGCATGAAATGTTTACCTCCTGAAGGGTTGGACATCTATGAAAAGATGTGGAAAAGTCTAGGGTGGTATCATCAGCGTAGGAGTGGATAGGACAAGAAGTTTGGTTTAGAAGATCATTAATGAATAATAAGAAGAGAGTGGGTGACAGGACAGAACCCTGAGGAACACCACTGTTAATAGATTTAGGAGAAGAACAGTGACCACAGCAGCAATAGAATGGTCAAAAAGGAAACTTGAGATGAAGTTACAGAGAGAAGGATAGAAGCTGTAGGAGGGTAGTTTAGAAATCAAAACTTTGTGCCAGACTATCAAAAGCTTTTGATATGCCCAAGGCAACAGCAAAAGTTTCACCAAAATCTCTAAAAGAGGATGACCAAGACTCAGTAAGGAAAGCCAGATCACCAGTAGAGCAGCCTTGATGGAACCCATACTTGCGATCAGATAGAAGGTTGTGAAGTGATAGATGTTTAAGAATCTTCCTGTTGAGGATAGATTAAAAAACTTTAGATAGGCAGGAAATTAAAGCAATAGGACGGTAGTTTGAGGGATTAGAACGGTCACCCTTTTTAGGAGCAGGTTGAATGTAGGTAAACTTCCAGCAAGAAGGAAAGGTAGATGTTGACAGACAGAGCTGAAAGAGTTTGACTAGGCAAGGTGCAAGCACAGAGGCACAGTTTCGGAGAACAATAGGAGGGGCCCCATCAGGTCCGTAAGCCTTTCGAGGGTTTAGGCCAGTGAGGGCATAGAAAACATCTCTGCGAAGAATTTTAATAGGTGGCATGAAGTAGTCAGAGGGTGGAGGAGAGGGAGGAACAAGCCCAGAATCGTCCAAGATAGAGTTTTTAGCAAACGTTTGAGTGAAAACAACAGTGATGAGTGCATGAAAATGATGCACCCTCATCACCTCCTGGGAGGAGATACAAGTGCACTTGGCATATGGACCTACTTAAGATGCAGGCATTCCATAGGAAGTACTGTGCATCTGCTGTGGTCCTAGGATTGGAGCATGTGCAGGGTAAGGAACAATTTCACTTTAAAGAGGCAGGGGTAAATCTGTGTATGCTGCCAGGCCTTGCTATGGATATGTGTTGCCAGCTGTGCTATGCCTGGACTCTTTGGGTGTAGTGCAGTGGTCCACAAGACTCTCTTTTCACTGGGGCTGATGGTGCTAAGAGTGTGAATGTGTGGTGCCTTGTCTGGGACTGTCTGTGGGATTGCCAGCCTGGCATATAGATAGATATTTTTGAGGATGCACAGTGAGTAACATGAAAAACCCATATTTTTTTCATCCCTTGTATATAAATACTATTATTTATTTCTGCTTTAAAATATTACATGTATGTTTTTCAGATGAAACTTTTCATCATAAGTATTTATAGATATCTTAAAAGTGATGTCAAAATAATTGTTTTTCACACAGGTACATGTTGGGTCTTGCTGGGTTACCTGCCCTGCTCCAACTGATTGGCTCTGCCTTCATGCCTGAGAGTCCACGATGGTTGATATCACGAGGAAGGTACATGTGCTTATTTACTGTATTTTCTGCTGTATTAGACACACCTCTGCATAAGATGCACCTGTATTTTACAAGGATGTTTTGTGGAAAAAATTTGATTATGTTTCGACAAAGTTATGGAAAGAAAATTGTAGTGTGTGTGTGTGTGTGTGTGTGTGTGTGTGTGTGTGTGTGTGTGTGTGTGCACACATGGATTTATCTAGTTGTATATACTTAGTTGTAATTTACAGGGCCTGAACTATGCTCGTGTGATCCTGTCTCCATATCTATACTTTTCCAGTTTTTCCTTAAAGTTGTGCACACTCCTCACTTAGCTTGTTCCAAACTTCTATATTTCTCTGGGAAACTGTATTTCTTTATGTTACTTAAGCATCTTCCTTTTCTTATTTTTTTGCTGTGTCCTCATGTGAATCTGGTGTTTCTTTCTTCTCTTAGCAGTAGTTTCTCATTATCAATTTCTTCCACTCCATTCCACAATTTATATATCGGTATTAAGTCTCCCCTTTCTCTTCTTTGTTTCAATGTTGGCTGATTAATTTGCTTTAACCTGTCTTCACATGTTAATTCTTCCAGTTCTGGAACTGTCTTTGTTACCATCCTTTGTATCCTTTCTAGTTTTTTTCACATTTCTTCTTGTGGTGAGACCACACTGATTCACCATATTCCAGCTTTGGTCTAATCATAGTGGTAATTATCTTTCTCATCATAGTTTTATCCATGTAGTGGAATGCTGCTCCAATATTTCTCACCACTTTACATGTGTCTCTGAATATCCTTTTTACGTGCTTCTCCAACTGTTGACTATCCTGTGTATTGTCACTCCCAGATCTTTCTCTTATTTTACTTTTATTATTTCTTCATTTTCCATTTTATATGTGCATTTTGGTCTCTTTTTAACTTTTTTCCCATTTTCATTGCATGATATTTTTTTCACATTAAATTGCATCTCCCATTTCTTACTGCAAATCCTCTTGAATTTCACAGTCATTGTTGTTTCTTATATGTCTTTGTAATTGTGCATCATCTGCAAACAAATTCATGTAACTCTACTCCTTCAGGCATATCTTTTATGTAGATCAGGAAAAGTATTGGTGCCAGCACTCATCCTTGTGGTACTCCACTATCTACTTTTCTCCATTTCGATTTTTATATCTTTTACTGCCGTTCTCATTTCTCTTCCCTTTAAGTAGCTTTCCATCCAGTTTATTATTCTTCCATTTAATCCTCCTAAATTTTGTAGCTTCCATAGTAGCCTGTTGTGGGAAACTTTGTCAAAAGCTTTTTTTTTTTTTTTCTAAATACACACAGTATACCCATCCATCCCTCTCCTGTGTTACATCAGTCACTCTTGAAAAGAAACTCATCAAATTTGTTACACATCATCACTTTTGTCTAAAGCCATACTGTTTTTCTGATATCATATATTTTTCTAGAAATTTTGTCCAGTGCTTCTTTATCACTTTTTCACAGATCTTACATATTATGCTGGTCATTGATACTGGTCTATAGTTTAGTGGTTCTTTCTTTCCACTTTTGTAAATTGGCACTATGTCTGCTCTCTTCCATTCTTTACACCCTCTTTCATTTGATAATGAGCACTTTATGATTTCATATACTGGTTCAATTAACTGTTTCCTGCACTCTTAAAATGAAACCTGATTCTCCATCTGGTCCTGTTGCTTTTCTCTCTTTCAATTCCTCCATCATTTTTACAGACTTTTCTTTGATTACTTTAATTTCCTACATAAGTATTTTTGTCTTCTCATCTTTTTCTTTAAATTCTGATTCTTCTGTGAAAACTTGATGAAACTTTTTGTTAAGCAATTCACTCATGTCTTTTGGGTCTTCATATGTTTCATTACCATCCTTCAACCTTTCTTGTTTTTCTTTTAGTTTAATTTTTCCATTTATGAATCTTAAGAACAGTTTTGGTTTGTCCTTGCACTTTTCAACTATATTTTTTTCATATCCTTTCTCTTCCTCTTTCTTTTATTTATTTTCTTTATTTTATTTCCTTGCTATCTTAGTCTTTTTTATTTTTTGGTTTTTATTTCTTTTCATTCTTTTCCATGCTTTGTCTTTTTTTCTTTGCTCTTGCACATCTTGCATTGAACCACTCCTGTCTTCCTTTTTTCTTTAGGTTTATATAGTGGGACATATTTATTCACTCCTCTATCATATAGTTCCATAAAAATGTCATACTTATGTAGAGCGGGGATCGGTACAGAAACTTCCAGACAGGTGCCATGAGTTTATTTGTGGGCGCTGTTCACAGGCGCAGTTAGATTCCTCAGACACGGTCACAGCAAGGTGCCGTGAGTGTATTTGCGGGCGCTGTTCACAGGCGCAGTTAGATTCCCCAGACACGGTCACAGCAAGTATACAACAGAGGCCTGCCAACAACCAATTAAGTGAATACGAAATCCTACACAAATTTAGCGGACACATCACAAGTTATAATATAAACATGGTCTGGAAATGTTATACTAATCCAACTCCATAGAAAATCATGTTTCTATCAAATATCACCAACAAGGTACATTCACAATAAGTACTTAACAAGATCACCCAAATACTTTTAACTGTAATCACATACACTTACATGTTCATCAAAGTTAATACTAAATAAATATATCATAATCACAATACATCATAATCACAATACTATCATAATACAAAGTGCTTACCCAAACTCCAGGTGGTGCTTAAATCACAATAAAGGAAAACCATTGCAGGTGTGAGTGTGTGGTGTTTTAGGTAGGCGTCCAGTCAGCCGAATGACTGAGACTGTGGCAGTACCCAACGAGGTGTAAACCGCATTACTGGAACCTACCTCGAACTTCTAATGGTGTATCTATGTACTCCTACAATACTCCCCCCTCAAGAACGGAGTTCACCTAGTAATATAAATAGTGAGGGTGTTGATTGAAATACACTGTCCTCCCTGAACGAGTTGTACGAGGGAAGTTAGGTATGGTATGGCGAGGAAGATCAGACTGGAAATGAGCAGAAGGGGAAGGTGTAGAAGCAGAGATATCAGGCAAAGGAGATGAATTAGAGTCTAAGGTAGGCGTAGTCAGGTCATCTCTATCATTAGATGGTGCTTGTCTGGTGATTGGTATATAAGCTGGCTTCAAACGGTCAATAGATACAGACGTGTCACCCTGAGGTAGTCTGAGGATGAAATATTTCGGGTCACGTTGTATTACTTTATAAGGTCCCGAATAAGGAGCTTCTAAACTTTTGCGAACTATGTCAATCCACACCCAGAGCTTTGAACATGAAAACAGAACGTTAGGAACATATGGTTTAGATGAGGAGTGACATTCACCTGATGAAAAGTTATAAAAATCAATGGCCTGCATTTCTTTAATCAAGCGGTGTATAGTATCTTTGTTTGTTGATATTGGCGAGTCTTTAGTGATAATTGCAGAAGGACACAACATATGAGTTCCTGTGACAGCAGTGAATGGCGAGTAACTGGTCATATTAGGTGTCAAGCGATATCCAAGTAAGACTATGGGCAAAAGCATAAAACCAGTTCTCTTGTCTAGCACGTATCGCTGATTTTAGGGAGCGGTGATGGCGTTCAATGATACCGTTCGCTTGAGGATAATAAGCAGTTGTTCGCATGTGATGGAAGCCAATAATTGAGGAAAGCTCGGAAAACAACTCACTTTCAAATTGAGCACCTCTGTCTGTCACTACCTGTAGCGGTACTCCAAAACGAGAAATCCAACCAGCCACGAATGTGATAGTGACGGAGCTCGCGGTGGTGTCTATTACAGGTATAGCTTCTGTCCATCTTGTCGCTCTGTCAATGCAAGTGAGAAGGTAACTGTATGGGAGAGGGTATGGGTAGTTAGGAAGAGTAGCAGGAGGCAATGGTCCAACAATATCTATATGAACAGTCTGGAAGCGATCAGTAGGAGTAGAAATAGGAGAAACTGGTGATATTGTGTGTCTGTGTGTTTTAGCTTGTTGACATTTAAGACAATTCGTTACAAACTCCTTTATATCTTTGTCCATACAAGACCAGAAATAACGTTGTTTAATTATTTTAGCAGTGGCTTTAATACCAGGATGAGATAGATCGTGTAATGAATGAATGACATTTATCCTAAGAGAAGAAGGAACAAACGGTCTTGGTGCGTTGGTAGATGTGTCGCACCATAGAGCAAGATTAGAGGGTAAGGTATAATTGGATAATCTCTCCTTGTACAAACCGACCTTGGTGTCACCTTCCTGTGAACGAGCTATGCCACACAAGTTGAAAGAATCAACTGAAATTGCACATGATGGTCTTGATAAACAATCGGCAACAACATTGTTGTCCCCACGGATGTATACTACTGATGATACATATTCAGAGATTAAAGAAAGTTGCCGTTGTTGCCTATCAGATTTTGCAACTGACTTAGAATGAAAGGCAGAACAAGGTGACCGAGTGGCCATCAATGAGTGTTTTAAAGTGAATGACAGCCAAATAAGAAGCTAAGAGTTCTCTGTCATAGGTGGAATAGGTTTTCTGAGTGTCAGAGAGCTTTTTGGAATAAAATCCTAGAGGCGTAGGCGTGTCATCTATAATATGGTACAGAGCTGCGCCAACTGCGAAGCTCGAGCTGTCAGTCACAAGCTGGTAATCAGTTGCCTTCTGTGAGGGATAGGCGAGGGTAGGACAAGTGACTAGGGCTTGCTTCAAATTGTTGAAGGAGTCCCTTGCAACATCTGTCCATGAGAGAGATTTAGAAGATGGATTATGCCGTAAGAGTTCTGTCAATGAATAAGCAACATCGGCAAAATTAGGGATCATTGGTCTAAAGAAATTTAGCATCCCCATAAAACGGCGCAATGCAGTTGAAGTTTGAGGTAAAGGAAACTCTGAAATTGCAGTGACGCGGTTTTGAGGTGGTCTAATTCCATGAGCACTGATCTCATAGCCAAGGAAGGTGAGCAAGGACTTGAAAAATTCACATTTATCTATAGATAGTCTGAAGTTGTGTTTTGCTAAAGTAGAAAGAACAGTCTTAACATCAGCAATGTGTTCTTCAAGAGTTGTACTAGCTACTAAGATGTCATCCAAGTAGGTGAAAGTGTTCTTAACATTAACCAATATGGTGTCAATGAAGTGCTGAAAAGTGGAACCTGCGTTTTTTAGACCAAAGCGCATATACAAAAATTCAAACAGACCAAACGGTGTGCATACTGCAGTCTTAGGTACATCATCTTTGGCCACAGGGATCTGTAAGTATGCACGCTGTAAATCGATCTTTGAAAATATGGTCTTACCCTTAAGTGACATGCTGAGACAGCGCAAATGTGGTATGGGATATTTATCATTCACAGTTACGTTATTGAGTCCGCGATAGTCACCACAAGGTCTCCAAGCACCAGGCTCCTTCTTAGGCACGAGGTGCAGAGGAGACGCCCAAGGAGCGTTAGAGCGCCGAATGATTCCGGCATTAAGCAAAAACTGAAATTCATCTTTAGCCGCTTTGAGCTTCTCACCTGTCAAAGGTCTTGCTTTGAAATGTATAGGAGGTGAGTCACCTGTATCAATACGATGGTGTATAGTTTCCACAGGAGGTGTAGTAGCTGACAACTGCAAAGGTGAAGTGAGAACCGGAAACTGAGAAAGGAGTTCAACAGCTTTTGAGTCTACCCCATTATAATTAACCAAATATGAAGAAATAGGAGAATAAGAAACTTCAAGAGGAATCTTACATTGGGTAGAGGAGTCTATTAACGACTGGTTTTTACAGTCTACTATTAGTGAGTTAGCTGCAAGAAAATCGGTTCCCAAAATTGGATGTATAACGTCAGCAATGACGAAAGACCAAGGGAAAGAACGCCTAATACATTGTATCCCAAGGTCTACATCGACTTCACCATAACAATGTATGGGTTTACCTGAAGCATTAGTAAGAGAAACAGCAGTTGGCCTGAGGAATGGAGTAAGTTCTGATTCATTAGGAAGCAGCGAAAGTGATGAACCAGTATCTATCAAAAATTGGTAATTCTTGCAACCGATTGTGGCACTTACTCTAAGTGGCAGTCCGACGGTTGCAACTGATATTTCTACAGACTGCCCTACTAGTTTCCCGCCTGGTGGAATACGCGAGCGGGGGAAGAAGAACGAGAATTAGGGCGAGAATCTGGCAAAATATTAGAAGCTGTAGAAGAAAGTATACACCATCGTTTACATGATTTTGCCCTGTTACCATAATACAGATGGTACCTGCACACCTGAGGACGCTGACCTTCATGAAAGGCGCGCACTCCAATGGGAACACAAGTTCTAGAAAATACATTATCCTGACAAGCTGAAGTGAAATTTGGGCCTCTATTACCATTATCTCTGTTCCGGCTCGCAGGCCTTCCACCATGGAAACATTAGCGCTGTTGTTTACACTCACATTACTTGAGCCATAGGCCAACAATGTCTCAGCTACACGAGCCAGTTCCTCTAGTGTAGAGCTTTCCTCATATGTCACTAGGAGAGGTCTGATGCTACTAGGAAATGCTTTCAAAAATTTCAACTTTATAAGGGAATCATCCACCCCTAGTTGAGCAGCTATTTTACGCAACTCTCTCAAATACGTGGAAGGTCTGTCACACATTATGTTATTTTGATTAACGAGAGTCAAAAAGTTAAGGTTTTGACCTGGTGAAAAGAGATATCAAAGATTGCTTTAATTCACCATAGTCTGAAGAATTGATGACTTCATCACTCAGTTGATTGATTACTCTAAGTGGCAAATTTGATAATATATGGTGAAATTTAGTACTTGAAACAGTGATCTTGGCAAGAACAAACTGTGATTCAATTATTGTAAACCAGCGTGTTACTGAAGTCTCATCAAAGGGTGGTGGTTTGACGGCAACACCTGTGGTCACGGAAGAAACACTATCCTGCGACGCACTAGATGTAAGTAGCGAATCCTTGTCCTGGTTCGGCATAGTTCCAAGGGCATAGATTCCAAACAGGACAAAAGTAAAATAATGAAGTACCTGGACGACCAGCATATAGTCACTGTGTAGTTATAGTCTGCCACCAATCACCACAGTCCGTAGGCCGTCCCTGCTCCACGATGATCACGTCACGTCTGGTCACTCCGGGGTCACCACTTGGAGAGCGGGGATTGGTACAGAAACTTCCAGACAGGTGCCGTGAGTTTATTTGCGGGTGCTGTTCACAGGCGCAGTTAGATTCCCCAGACACGGTCACAGCAAGTATACAACAGAGGCCTGCCAACAACCAATTAAGTGAATACGAAATCCTACACGAATTTAGCGGACACATCACAAGTTATAATATAAACATGGTCTGGAAATGTTATACTAATCCAACTCCATAGAAAATCATGTTTCTATCAAATATCACCAACAAGGTACATTCACAATAAGTACTTAACAAGATCACCCAAAATACTTTTAACTGTAATCACATACACTTACATGTTCATCAAAGTTAATACTAAATAAATATATCATAATCACAATACATCATAATCATAATACTATCATAATACAAAGTGCTTTCCCAAACTCCAGGTGGTGCTTAAATCACAATAAAGGAAAACCATTGCAGGCGTGAGTGTGTGGTGTTTTAGGTAGGCGTCCAGTCAGTCGAATGACCGAGACCGTGGCAGTACCCAACGAGGTGTAAACCGCATTACTGGAACCTACCTCGAACTTCTAATGGTGTATCTATGTACTCCTACACATATCTTTCACATCATTTGCTCTTTACAGCTTTCCCCAGTACATTTCTTCATAGAATCTCTTAAGATCATCTATATTCACTTTCCCATAGTCTCTCCTGTTTTCTTTGTATGATTCATCCTCTTCACTGACATTATCAATCTCTATTTCTATCACTACATGGTCACTTTTTCCCATGGGGCACACATATCTTAATTCTTTATTTAGGTCATTTCCTTTCGTTAATATTAGGTCAAGTCTTGTTTTGTTATCTCCCCCATATCTTGTATTTTCCGTTACCCATTGCATCATTGTCTTTTCCAGAGCTTTTCCATAGTTCAGAAATCTTTCTCCCCATGCAATCTCATTTCCTCCTGCTTTGAATATTTCCCAATTTATTTCTTTGCAGTTGAAGTTACCAACATATAATACTCTTTTGTTACTTTTGATTAATGTAGTCAAACACTGGATGGTATCTTCTATTATTTCCTCACAGTCTTCCTTGCTTCAAGAATTTGTTTTGGGTGCTACATAGGTTGTTATTACCACCAATATTTCTCCATTATTATCCTTCAAGTTAACACGCACTATTTCTGCTTTTCCTTTCCCATATTTCACTATTTTTGTCTTCACCTCATTTCTTGTCATTATTAATACACCTCCCCTCCTTTACCAATCTTGTCTCTTCTCCATATATTGTAGTTATTGTTAATGACAATCTGATTTTTTTTCATTTAGCTTTGTTTCCGTTAAACACACCACCTTTGGATTCTTTTCTTTTAAATAGTCTTATAATTAATTCCATTGTTCTGAGTAACAGTCTGTCTTTGTTGGTATACATCAAATTCATGCCTTCATTTTCATTTTATTTTCATTTATTCCTTTTCGTTTATGCACCATTTCTTCACCCTCCTTCCCAAAACTCTCCAAAAAAATTTAATCTTTTCTTTTTCTGTTCTTGATTTATTTTTCTCTTTAGCCTTTTCATACATTTCTTTCATTTTTTTCTGTTCTTCATTTCTGCTTTTCTTAATGTATATATCTTTGCAATCTTCTACTTCTGTTAGTTTGGAATGTGTGTGTGTGTGTGTGTGTGTGTGTGTGTGTGTGTGTGTGTGTGTGTGTGTGTGTGTGTATTTACCTAGTTGTATTTACCTGGTTGTATTGTACAGGGCACGAGCCAAAGCTCATTTTGCCTGGTCTCCATAATTATATTTATCCAGTTTCTCTTTAAACATGCATACACTTTTTGCCACAACCATCTCTTCCTTCAAATCATTCCAGATTTAAATAGTTCAATATGGGAAGCTGTATTTCTTGATGTCACTTGAACATCCACTCTTCTTCATTTTCTTCCCATGCCCCCCTCGTCCATCTCTCTCCTTCCTCCATCTGTGGTACCAAGTCATTTCTGTCTATTCTTTCTATATTGTTTACTGATTTGTACATTGCTATCAGGTCTCTTCTTTCTCTTCTCTCTTGTAGTGTTGGTAATCCCATCTCCTCAAGTCTTTCTTCATAGCTTAAGTCTTTCAATTCTGGTACTATCTTTGTCACTATCCTCTGTATTCTTTCCAGTTTTTGTATATCTTTTTTTCTACGTGGAGCCCAAACTACTGCTGCGTATTCCAAGTTAGGTTGTATCATGCCTGTTTTAATTTTCTTCATAATTTCTTGATCTAAATAGTTAAATGGCACCCTAATATTTGTTAACAAGCTGTATGTAGAGCCGAATATTCCATTTATGTGCCTTTCAGGTGATAGTGTGTCATGTATCATTACTCCCAAATTTTTTCTCGACTACTTTTCATTATTATTTCTCTTCCCATTTTGTAATTCCACGAAGGTCTCTTTTTACTTCTGTTTCCAGCATGTGGCATTTTCTGGCATTAAATTCTAGTTTCCATCTTTGGCTCCATGCATGTATCCTTTTGTAACTCATTGTAGTCATTTTCATCTTTTATTATTTTCATTATTTTTGCATCATCAGCAAAAAGGTTTATACAACTATTTAGATCCTCTGTCATATCATTTATATATTTTTGAAACATAATAGGTGCCAACACAAATACTTGCAATACCCTCTGTCATATCATTTATATATTTTTGAAACATAATAGGTGCCAACACAAATATCATTACTCCCAAATTTTTTCTCGATTACTTTTCATTATTATTTCTCCTCCCATTTTGTAATTCCACGAAGGTCTCTTTTTACTTCTGTTTCCAGCATGTGGCATTTTCTGGCATTAAATTCTAGTTTCCATCTTTGGCTCCATGCATGTATCCTTTTGTAACTCATTGTAGTCATTTTCATCTTTTATTATTTTCATTATTTTTGCATCATCAGCAAAAAGGTTTATACAACTATTTAGATCCTCTGTCATATCATTTATATATTTTTGAAACATAATAGGTGCCAACACAAATACTTGTAATACCCCACTTGTCACTTCATGCCAACTTGAATTAGTGTCTCTGATTATTGTTCTTATTTCCCTTCTTTGTAAATAATCATCCATCAATCTCAATGTTGCTCTCTTTAGTCCTCCTTCATTCTCCAACTTCCACATGAGACTTTTGTGGGGAACTTTATCAAATGCTTTTTTGAGATCCAGGTATACCACATCAACCCATCCATCCCTCTCTTGTACTCCATCTATTACTCTCGTATAGAAGCTCAGTAGATTTGTTACACAGGATCTCCCTTTTCTGAATCCAATTTGCTTTTCTGTAATTATCTTTTTATCTTCTAAATATTACATCCATCTGTCTTTAATTACTATTTCACAAAACTTGCTTACAATGCTTGTTAGTGACACTGGTCTGTAATTTGGTTCAATTTTATTTCCCCCTTTGTATATTGGCACTATGTTAGCTCTTTTCCATTCCCTTGCTACTTTTCTTTCTCTCAATGAGCTGTTAATTATATCCTGTATGGGTTTCTCCATTTGTTCTATGCATTCTTTTCAAATTTGGTCCCATAGCTTTTCTAACATCCAGCTCTTCCAGCAGTTCCTTAATTTCTTGTTTACTTGTATCTCCTGTGTTCCCTCATTCTGTGATACCATTTTTGGTGCCACAAAATCAGTTTCCTTTGTATACACATATTGAAAACTTTCATTCATTAGTTCACTCATCTCCTCAGTAGTTTCATAAATTCTTCCTTCTCTTCTTAATTTGTTTATGTCATCCTTATGTTTCCTTTTTTCCATTTATGTATCTGTAGAAGAGTTTGGGCTCTTCCTTGCATTTTTTTTACTATGTCACTTTCTTCTCTTATTATATCATATTCATTCCTTACCTTTCTGTATTCTTCTTTAGTATTTGTGTTCAGTTTTTTCATAATTTTCCTGCATGTCCTGTCCTTTTTCTTTTTTGCTTCTACACACCTGGAATTATACCATTCATGTTTCCCAGTTTTCACTTTATAACTTGGCACAAACTGTTGCATCCCCTCTCTATATTTGCTCAAAAATATCTCATATTTTTCTTGCACTACTTTACCTTCAAATAACTCTTTCCAGTTAATTTTTCCATAAAATTTATTAACCTCATGAAAGTTTGCCTTAGCATAGTTGTCTCCCTTTTCTAAATTGTTAATTCCTGTGCAACACTGTTTCCTCCTGTAGTACTATTTCTATTGTCACATGATCACTCCTTCCCATTGGACTCAGACAATGTATAATTGGTCTACTTTCTGGGGTTTTTGTAAACACTAAGTCCAACTGTGATGGTTCTTCTCTGCATCTTGTAAGCTCATTCACCCATTGTCTTATTGTATTCACCATCATGGTATGCATAAGTTCTTTGCTCCATGACCCAACATTTTCTTTTACTTCCATCTCCTCCTGGTTAATTCCTTTAGTGTTGAAGTTGCCTATTAAGAGCACTTTGTTACTTTTGCTTATCATTTCCTCTTTGCTATTTCTTGTTTCTGGTTGCATAGTTTTATATCTATTGGTCTCCCATGCATTAGTTTTTGGTGGTATGTACATCACAGTAACTTTTCTTTTTTCACTTCCTTTGATCTTAATCACTACACTCAAAGTTTCTGCCATTCCATCACCATATTCCACTTCTTCAACAACAATACAGTAAAATCCCTCTCATCCGGCATTCAAGTATCCGGCACATTTTTCCCTGAGCCTTAAAATCAATAAAAAATCAATGTGTACTCATAAAATCGATTAAAATTCCCGCGTGAGGCATACTTTGTCCCCTCGCCACCAGAGCGCACTGCTTCGCGCCACCTGTGGCCCACTGCACTGTGTTTACTCAGTGACTCAGTCCCGCGTGTGCACTGTTTATCGCCTGACGCCTTCATCATGCCTAAAGTTGTAGAAAGGGGGAAGCGTGTTGTGCTTACACTTAAGCAGCTGATCAGATCAGCTACTGATTAAGATCAGCTGATCTTTGTTATGGTAAGATGCGTGAGTGTAGGGTGGTGATTGTGGACATAATTTCACTTCTATTCAAGTATCCGGCAATATTCAAGCATCTGGCATGTCCGCGGTCCCGTTGATGCCGGATAAGAGGGATTTTACTGTGTTCTCTTTTACCAATATCATCACTTCCTCTTCCCTTTCCTTTTCTGTTTCTCCTCCATGTGCTATAACCTTTCTTTTTTTTTTTTTTTTATGTAAGAAGGACACTGGCCAAGGGCAACAAAAATCAATAAAAAAAATGCCCACTGAAATGCCAGTCCCGTAAAAGGGTCAAGGCAGTGGTCAAAAATTGGTGGATAAGTGTCTTGAAACCTCCCTCTTGAAGGAATTCAAGTCATAGGAAGGTGGAAATACAGAAGCAGGCAGGGAGTTCCAGAGTTTACCAGAGAAAGGGATGAATGATTGAGAATACTGGTTAACTCTTGCGTTAGAGAGGTGGACAGAATAGGGGTGAGAGAAAGAAGAAAGTCTTGTGCAGCGAGGCCGCGGAAGGAGGGGAGGCATGCAGTTAGCAAGATCAGAAGAGCAGTTAGCATGAAAATAGCGGTAGAAGACAGCTAGATATGCAACACTGCGGCGGTGAGAGAGAGGCTGAAGACAGTCAATCAGAGGAGTGGAGTTGATGAGACGAAAAGCTTTTGATTCCACCCTGTCTAGAAGAGCAGTATGAGTGGAACCCCCCCAGACATGTGAAGCATACTCCATACATGGATGGATAAGGCTCTTGTACAGAGTTAGCAGGTGGGGGGGTGAGAAAAACTGGCGGAGACGTCTCAGAACACCTAACTTCATAGAAGCTGTTTTAGCTAGAGATGAGATGTGAAGTTTCCAGTTCAGATTATAAGTAAAGGACAGACCGAGGATGTTCAGTGTAGAAGAGGGGGACAGTTGAGTGTCATTGAAGAAGAGGGGATAGTTGTCTGGAAGGTTGTGTTGAGTTGTTAGATGGAGGAATTGAGTTTTTGAGGCATTGAACAATACCAAGTTTGCTCTGCCCCAATCAGAAATTTTAGAAAGATCAGAAGTCAGGCTTTCTGTGGCTTCCCTGCATGATATGTTTACCTCCTGAAGGGTTGGAGGTCTATGAAAAGACGTGGAAAAGTGCAGGGTGGTATCATCAGCGTAGGAGTGGATAGGACAAGAAGTTTGGTTTAGAAGATCATTAATGAATAATAAGAAGAGAGTGGGTGACAGGACAGAACCCTGAGGAACACCACTGTTAATAGATTTAGGAGAAGAACAGTGACTGTCTACCACAGCAGCAATAGAACGGTCAGAAAGGAAACTTGAGATGAAGTTACAGAGAGAAGGATAGAAACCGTAGGAGGGTAGTTTGGAAATCAAAGCTTTGTGCCAGACTCTATCAAAAGCTTTTGATATGTCCAAGGCAACAGCAAAAGTTTCACCAAAATCTCTAAAAGAGGATGACCAAGACTCAGTAAGGAAAGCCAGAAGATCACCAGTAGAGCGGCCTTGACGGAACCCATACTGGCGATCAGATAGAAGGTTGTGAAGTGATAGATGTTTAAGAATCTTCCTGTTGAGGATAGACTCAAAAACTTTAGATAGGCAGGAAATTAAAGCAATAGGACGGTAGTTTGAGGGATTAGAACGGTCACCCTTTTTAGGAACAGGTTGAATGTAGGCAAACTTCCAGCAAGAAGGAAAGGTAGATGTTGACAGACAGAGCTGAAAGAGTTTGACTAGGCAAGGTGCAAGCACGGAGGCACAGTTTCGGAGAACAATAGGAGGGACCCCATCAGGTCCATAAGCCTTCTGAGGGTTTAGGCCAGCGAGGGCATGGAAAACATCATTGCGAAGAATTTTAATACGTGGCATGAAGTAGTCAGAGGGTGGAGGAGAGGGAGGAACAAGCCCATTTCCAAGGTAGAGTTTTTAGCAAAGGTTTGAGCAAAGAGTTCAGCTTTAGAAATAGATGTGATAGCAGTGGTGCCATCTGGTTGAAGTAGAGGAGGGAAAGAAGAAGAAGCAAAGTTATTGGAGATATTTTTGGCTAGATGCCAGAAATCACGAGGGGAGTTAGATTTTGAAAGGTTTTGACATTTTCTGTTAATGAAGGAGTTTTTGGCTAGTTGGAGAACAGACTTGGCATGGTTCCGGGCAGAAATATAAAGTGCATGAGATTCTGGTGATGGAAGGCTTAAGTACCTTTTGTGGGCCACCTCTCTATCATGTATAGCACGAGAACAAGCTGTGTTAAACCAAGGTTTAGAAGGTTTAGGACGAGAAAAAGAGTGAGGAATGTACACCTCCATGCCAGACACTATCACCTCTGTTATGCGCTCAGCACACAAAGACGGGTCTCTGACACGGAAGCAGTAGTCATTCCAAGGAAAATCAGCAAAATACCTCCTCAGGTCCCCCCAACTGGCAGAGGCAAAACGCCAGAGGCACCTTCGCTTAGGGGGATCCTGAGGAGGGATTGGAGTGATAGGACAAGATAAAGATATGAGATTGTGATCGGAGGAGCCCAACGGAGAAGAAAGGGTGACAGCATAAGCAGAAGGATTAGAGGTCAGGAAAAGGTCAAGAATGTTGGGCGTATCTCCAAGACGGTCAGGAATGCGAGTAGGGTGTTGCACCAATTGCTCTAGGTCATGGAGGATAGCAAAGTTGTAGGCTAGTTCACCAGGATGGTCAGTGAAGGGAGAGGAAAGCCAAAGCTGGTGGTGAACATTGAAATCTCCAAAAATGGAGATCTCTGCAAAAGGGAAGAGGGTCAGAATGTGCTTCACTTTGGAAGTTATGTAGTCAAAGAATTTCTTATAGACAGACGAGTTAGGTGAGAGGTATACAGCACAGATAAATTTAGTATGAGAGTGACTCTGTAGTCGTAGCCAGATGGTGGAAAACTCGGAAGATTCAAGAGCGTGGGCACGAGAGCAGGTTAAGTCATTGCACACATAAACGCAGCATCCAGCTTTGGATCGAAAATGAGGATAGAGAAAGTAGGAGGAAACAGAAAAGGGGCTACTGTCAGTTGCCTCAGACACCTGAGTTTCAGTGAGGAAAAGAAGATGAGGTTTAGAAGAGGAGAGGTGGTGTTCTACAGATTGAAAATTAGATCTTAGACCGCGAATGTTGCAGAAGTTAATGAAGAAAAAGTTGAGGGGGGTGTCAAGACACTTAGGGTCGTCGACAGAAAGGCAGTCCGACCTGGGGACATTTATGGTCCCCTCCCCAGATGGGGACTCCGAGGCTGGTTTAGGAGTCGCCATGATGATTTTAAAATTTTTGAGTGAAGGGTGTGGGTGTTATTAGGTGCTTGTAGTTTTGTGTGGAGGAAGAGAGTTGTCTTTAGAGGGCAGGCTGTGACTGCCCCTTTGTGTTGTGAGACACAAAGGGAAACGTTCAGTGAGATCACAGCTGGGTTTAATGATAAGTTCACAGCACCCCCTGAACAGTGCTTTAGACCTCACTGGGAGTAATTATCGTTTTGGCAGGTGTCTACTGCCTCCTCCTTTACAAATCTCATCTTTATTTTCACTTTTAGTTTGGTTTCCATTAAACATACTACATCTGGTTTATTGTTCTTCAGCTATTCTTCAAGTTCCAATTGGCTGGACACTAAACCATCTATATTTGTATACATAATTTTTAAGCTTCTGCTTGGTGATCTTTCTTGGCATCTTTGTGCCACCATTTCCTTACTTTCATGTCCACAACTTTCCAAATGAATCTCCCCGCTTGTTCCTGTGTCCTCTCCTCATTTTTTTGACTGGGCCTCTGGTCTCAGTCAAAAGAATGAGGAGAGAACACAGGAACAAGTATGTGTGTGTGTGTGTGTGTGTGTGTGTGTGTGTGTATGTGTGTGTGTGTGTGTGTGTGTGTGTGTGTGTGTGTGTGTGTGAGAGAGAGAGAGAGAGAGAGAGAGAGAGAGAGAGAGAGAGAGAGAGAGAGAGAGAGAGAGAGAGAGAGAGAGAGAGAGAGAGAGAGAGAGAGGGAGAAGAAAAGACTTATCATGCATCCATATCCATATCTATTATTACCCAGTTTAGCTGAATTGTGGCATTTCTTTCATGGACCATTTCTTTGTTATTTCAACAATAGGACCACTTCATGAATAGTCACATACTTGAAGGGCCACACATTCAGTTGAGATAAAAGTGCATGATATAAGATAAAAGTTGATTTTTTTAATGTAGTTTGTTGTAAATCTACATGGTTAATATGAAGATAATGGATAAACAAGCAAGAAGATTGTGTTGTTATCGCCACCTAACTCAACATATTAAGTCTGGTTTATTGTTCTTCAGCTAATCTTTAAGTTCCAATAGGCTGGACACTAAACCATCTATATTTGTATACATAATTTTTAAGCTTCACTTCTGTGGCATCTTTGTACCACCATTTCCTTACTTTCATGTCCACAACTTTCCAATTGAATCTCCCTGCTTGTTCCTGTGTCCTCTTCTCATTTTTTGACTGGGGCTCTGCTCTCAGTCAGAAAAATGAGGAGAGAATACAGGAACAAGTATGTGTGATCAGGTATACAGGACGAAGAACAAGGATATTATAGGTCCATTAAAGGCAGCAGATGGGGAGCTGGTTAATTCTGGGGAGGAGATTAGTAAAATTCTGAATTAGTATTTTTTAACTGTCTTCACCCTGGAAAACATGCAGGATATGCCAGATAGTGAACAGATGTTTAGAGCAGAGGATAATGAGAAGCTGACAGATATTTCCATAACTAGGGAGATAGTGGAATAGGAGATAGATAGGCTAAAAAAATTCAAGACACCAGGACCAGATGAAATATATCCCAGAGTACATAAGGAATGCAAAGAGATTATTAGTGAGCCATTAGTTTCTGTCTTTAGGAAATCACTTGAGTCAGGTGAGGTACCAGTAATGTGGAGGCAGGCTAATATATTATCCATCTTTAAGAAAGGAGATAAAACTTTATGTCTAACTATAGACCTGTCAGCTTAACTTCAGTTGTAGGTAAAATATTAGAATCAATAATAGCGAGGAACATTAGGGAACATTTAGACAAACATAACTTGATAAATCAGTCACAGCATGGCTTCACGAAGGGGAAGTCTTGCCTGACAAACTTGTTAAGTTTTTACAGTAAAGTGTACGAGGCAATAGATAATGGTGATAGTTATGATATCTTTTATCTGGACTTTAGTAAAGCATTTGACAAGGTACGCCATCAAAGGCTTCTGAGAAAGGTTAGGGCACACGGGATAGATGGGAAGGTGTTAGGCTGGATAGGGTCATGGCTTAGCGACAGGTGACAGAGTTGTAATAAATGGCTCTAAATCTGAGTGGGGTCATGTAATTAGTGGGGTGCCACAGGGATCGGTATTAGGGCCATTGTTATTTCTAATATATATCAATGACTTGGGTAGTGGAATTAGTAGTGATGTTAGTAAATTTACAGATGATACAAAGATAGGTAGATTAATTAGGTCAGAATCGGATACCATCGCCTTGCAGGCAGATTTAGATAGAATGAATGAATGGATGGACAGATGGCAAATGCAGTTTAATATCAATAAATGCAAAATACTTAGCATAGGTAGAGGAAACCCACACAATAGGTACACATTAAACAACCAAACTCTGGTAGATACAGGGTACAAAAAAAATTTAGGAGTTATAGTCAGCTCTGAACTCCGTCTAGGAAAACAATGCATAGAGGCCAGAAACAGGGCAAATAGGGTACTAGGATTAATTTTTAGGAGTGTTAAAAGTAGAAGGCAGGAAGTAATATTAAAGTTATACTTGGCGCTGGTCAGAACTTATCAAGACTACGCTGTGCAGTTTTGGCCCCCACATTACAGGAAAGATATAGGTCTATTAGAATCAGTACAGAGGAGAATGACTAAAAGGATACAGGAGATGAGGAGTACTCCTTACGAGGTGAGATTGAAGCTGTTAAATTTACATTCTTTAGAGACATGTAGATTAAAAGGGGACCTTACAGAAGTCTTTAAGTGGTATAAGGGTTATAACAAGGGGATGTAAACAAAATTCTTAGGATCAGCAACCAGGATAGAACAAGAAATAACAGGTTCAAGCTTGAAAAATTTAGGTTTAGGAAGGAGATAGGAAGAAATTGGTTCTCAAATAGAGTGGTAGATGAGTGGAACGGACTCAGTAATCATGTTGTTAGTGCTAAGACACTAGAGAGCTTTAAGAGAAGATTAGACAGGTATATGGATGGGGATAATAGATGGAAATAGGTAGGTATATTTCATACAGGGACTGCCTTGTGTAAGCCTGGTCGCTTCTTGCAGCTTCCCTTATTTCTTATGTTCTTATGTATGTGTGTGTATGTGTGTGTGTGTGTGTGTGTGTGTGTGTGTGTGTGTGTGTGTATATGAGAGAGAGAGAGAGAGAGAGAGAGAGAGAGAGAGAGAGAGAGAGAGAGAGAGAGAGAGAGAGAGAAGAAAAGACTTCTCATGCATCCATATTCATATCTATTATTACCCAGTTTAGCTGGATTGTGGCATTTCTTTCATGGACCACTTCTTTGTTATTTCAACAAAAAGACCACTTCATGAATAGTCACATACTTGAAGGGCTACACATTCAGTTGAGATAAAAATGCATAATAAAAGATAAAAATTTATTTTTAATATGGTTTGTTGTAAATCTACATAGTAAATATGAAGATAATGGATAAACAAGTAAGAAGATTGTGTTGTTATTATGGCCACCTCACTCCCATTTATTACCTAACGGCCTTTGATAAGATAAAAAAAAAAGTCAAATATAAATTGTCTCAGGTTGTATTTGGTTGGTCACAGAGAATACCTTGTGAGCTAAATTTGGGTTGTAGGCCACATATTGTCCACTCCTGATCATTGTTATTCCAAGTACATCTAGGTTTTTATATTTAAAGTTGTTTATTTTTTTCTCTGTCTTTACTATCATAATTTTACTTCAGCAAATCACTTGTCTGCTAGATGGTGCCGTTCACATGAGATACACTACACTTCGCCACACAGTCAGTTACTACGCAGACACCACACAAGTCGGACGTCGGTCCCGCCTCCTGTTCTGTTGTTACGACTTCTGTTATCGAGGAGTGATAGGAATATTACAGTTTTCTTGTTTGGATTGTGTATTATGATTTCCATTACCTGTTATAAGGGTGGAATATTGTCTTTAGTTATCCGTTACCTGATTATAGGGCGGAGTATTGCCTATGGATGTCCGTTACCTGATAAGGGTGGAGTGTTGCCTATTTGAATCCGTTACCTGATTTAAGGGCGGATTATGGACTATAAATATCCGTTACCTTGTATAAGGGCGGATTATTGGTTATATGATATCCGTTACTTGGTATAAGGCGGATTATTGGCAAATATTTTATGCTATATATATATCAGGCGCGCGGTGCAACAACGACGTAACCGAGAAATGGAAGTTTCGAGAAAAACGCGCTCAAAGTTAAACACTGATTGCGCACAATAGGATACCCTTAAATAAGTAAGTATTATACATCATTTGAAAGGTCTTGGGTAGTTCTGTTTGGGGATGTAGGTTTCGAAGTGATAGGTGACGATTTTGGGTGGATGACTTACGCGTTAATTAACGCGTATACCGTAGGTAATAATTTTTTTTCCCGATATTGTTTTCATTTGTTAATAATGTGTTAGAGCCTATTACACATAGTATTAGGTGAAAGTTTCATGAAGATTGGTACATAAATAAATTTTTTATGAATTTTTTTCCGAGCGTAAAAAATAAAACTTACTCATTACCGGCACGTTATTTCTCCGCACTACGCTCGACTTTGAGCCTTAGTACAGGTGCTTAGATGGTCGAATATGACTTGGCCGACATCACCACGAGACTTTTACACCCTTCTACCACACGGAGCAGGCAAAAACACGAAATCTCAAATTTCACGGTTACGTCGTTGTTGCACCGCGCGCCTGATATAACAATATTTGGGCACTCTCGTGAGCCGACATAGGTGCGAGATGGTTCCATCTTGTAACCCATTATTGGGGCAAGAGGAATATTGCCTTATTTACAAGCCTGGGGGCATTTGACTTCCCAGATTACTATAAGGAAGGAGTTTTTGATTTAAAGTTACCCTGTGTGTGAGGTTAAGGCACCCGTGGGGTTATAAAAGGAACTGCTGTTAAAAGGGGTGGCATCTTGTTAACATTAGCCGCCATGTCTAGGACGCCTTCTGATGCTTGCCCCAGTCCTGAGAGATTCAGAACTACCAGCATGCCACACACCTCAGCTAAGGTAAAGGAATTACACAAGGGGAGTAAACATGAAGAAAGATCCAGATCTAAGAGCCGTTCTACTCGTCATGAGAGGTTAAGTTACTCTCGGTCACCTTCCCCTTCTCCAAAATACGCTGGTGAAGACAGCACTGCGCCTTCTTTGGGCATGATTATGGATGCTTTGACTGAGTTGAGGAAAGACATGGACAAGCTTAAGAAGGAAAATGGGGCTGTGAAGTCAAAAGCAGTTCATAACAATGCTCCCCTGTAGGTGTCAAATAATACTTTGATGCCTGATTCTCAGGAATCACAGGCAGGATTTTCTGGATTTAGAACTCCACTGAGGGAGGACAGTGATGAGGAAGAGGAAATCCAGAGGGATGTTCCTCATGATAGTATATTGTTACAAGGTGCTAAGAATTATGGACCCATGGAAACTGTCTCAAAAGAACTTGACAAGGAAATTGCTGCAATGGTGAACCACCTGTTTATTAATGGCATGAGGCAGGAAGATTACAAAGCCATTGTAGAGGATGAGGTGACATTTAGACCAAATAACTGCCATGCATTAACTCAAATGGATTGCAACCCACAGGTCCTGGAAGCACTGCCTACAGAGGCAAAGAAGGCAGACTTCCGCTTAAGGGAAGTGGGAAAAAGATATTACCAAGGCAGCTACTATTGTTGTAAAATCGCTTACTGTGCTAGGCAAGGTGGCACGTGATGAAGAGCACCAAATTATTGCAAATGAGGTGGCCATGCTCAATGGTGCATTGGCATTATTGGGTAATGCCCACTACAGAAATAACTTGAACAGGCGACATATCATAAAGAGGGACATTAATCCCAAATATTCTCATTTGTGTGCTGACAAGGCTCCCATGACGGGTCTATTGTTTGGGGATGACCTGTCACAAGCCAACAGAAATAATGAGGAGGCAGAAAGGCTGAAAACCAAATTCACTTTTAGAAGCCTACATCTTGGACTGCAAGCAGTGGCAGATTTGGTGGAGGTAAACAATGTAACTTTTTTGCCAAGGCCTCCTCCTGTGGATTCCCATCCAGATATCAGCTGTATGGTTTTTGCAGGATGCCCTCCAGTGGTGAACACAGGTGCTCCTACCCTGCTCAAGCTTGGACAACAAAAAACGTGAGAGGCCGGGGTCTACATAACCCCCGGCGTTAACCCAGGTGAAAGAACAATTTGAGGCTGGGCAACTTCACAAGTTTATCAATAAATGGCGTGTGATTACAAGTGACCTGTTCATTTTGGATATGGTGGAACATTGTCATCTGAATATAGATGAAGCTAATATCAGATATTTATTTTGAGAGGATATACAGTACGAGTATGTCTTTAGTGAGAAAGATAAACTGATTATGCATTAGGAGGTTAAAAAATTGTTAGAGATAAAGGCCATCATAGAGACACATGGACAGGATCAACAAATACTTTCACCAGTTTTTCTGAGGAAGAATAAGACTGGGGGATTATAGGATGGTGTTAAATCTTGAAAACTGAACAGGCATGTAGAATATACTCATTTTAAAATGGAAAATTTTGAACAAGTATTACAGTTGCTTAGTCAAGGAGATTATATGGCTTCTATAGACCTTAAAAAAGCCTATTATTCAGTAAAAATTGCAGAGGAACAACAAAAATATCTGTGTTTTAGATGGTTGGATAAGATTTACCAGTTCACATGTCTATCTAATGGGTTTTCGGATGGTCCTCGTCTATTTACAAAACTTCTGAAGCCAGTTTTCTCTACACTTAGGCATAAAAGCCACAACATCACTAGTTATATTGATGATACGCTTCTGTATAGTAGCTCTTTGCTGAGATGTTTTGATTGCATGAATGACAACATTCAGTTGTTGCAGAGTGTAGGTTTCTGCATAAATGTGGAGAAATCTGTTTTCAGTCCCACTACGCGTATTGAGTATTTAGGTAATGTGATAGATTTGGTGGCCATGACAGTTACCTTGCCGGCGCGTAGGAGGGATGAGATTATACAGCATTGCTCTCTTTTAGTCAATAGACAAAGAAAAAATTAGAATTGTGGCAAGAGTGATTGGCCTGCTGGTGGCAGCAATCCCAGCTGTAGAGATGGGGAAGATGCACTATAGGAGGATGGAAAGAGCAAAGATCAAGGCTTTGGAAGAGGCTTGTGGAGACTTTAATAGATGGATGAACATTACAGAGGAGATTAGAACAGATTTAAACCGGTGGATTAAGGAATTGGAGAATCAAAACAGGAAAATATTCAGAAATGCACCAGATACTGAGTTGTTCACAGATGCTTAAAATCTAGGATGGGCAGGTTGCCAAAATAGCATCACTACCAATGGCAGATGGTCCCCTGAAGAGGTGCGTTCGCACATTAATGCGTGAATTATTGGCTATGTTATTCTCATTGAGATCTTTTACACATCTCCATAGAGGTTTACATGTCAGGGTGTTATGTGATAACACCACAGCGATTAATTATGTGAATGAGATGGGAGGTGTTAAGTCAATAGTTTGTGATGACATTAGCAGGAACATCTGGGAATGGTGTCTTAGTAATGGGGTATGGCTGACAGCTTCCCACATACCAGGCAAATGTAACGTCATGGCCGACGAGGCATCACGTTACTTTAATGACGGACATGAGTGGCAGCTGAATGAGATGATATTTAAGGAATTGTGTTCTATATTTGGGAATCCTTGTATAGACCTATTTGCTTCATGTTTGAACAAACAAATGACTCCATTCTGTGCATGGACACCAGATCCAGAGGCTGCATATATTGATGCAGTTACAATTCCGTGGGCTAAATTTAAATTGGTTTATCTCTTTCCTCCCTTCTCTCTGATCTCTAGATGTCTGCAGAAGTTAAGGGAGGAAAGGACCAGAGGATGGATCATAGTGCCACTTTGGCCATCACAACCGTGGATGGGGGTGCTCCTTCGGATGCTAGTAGACGACCCTCGGGTCATACAGAGAAGGAAAAATGTGCTAATGCATCCGTCAACTGCTGAGGAACTCCCAATAATGAAACACACAAATTTGATGGCTTGTCAGTTGTCCGGAAACAACTTGGAGAACGTGGCATATCTAAAGAAGGTACGGAAATCATTATGGCCTCTTGGAAACCAGCAACAGGTAGACAATACAACACTCACATCAAGAGGTGGACACTCTTTTGTAGAAGAGGGAACATTAATCCCATTGCACCATCTATAACAGATATATTAAACTTTGTCTCATAACTTTCAAAGGAATGTGGGTTATGAAAGCATTAACACGGCGAGAGGGACTCTATCTGAAATAGGAATTATGGTGGAAGGCTGCAGAGCGGGCAATCACCCACTTGTCAACGGATTTCTGCGGGGAGTCTTCAACTTACGCCCTTCTACACCCAGGTATGCAACGACCTGGGATGTGAAACTTGTATTACAAAAGATAAGACTCTGGAACCACTACACAGCCTAACACTGAAAGACTTATTGCTAAAAATGGTGATGCTGATGGCAATGACACAAGCAGCCAGGATCCAAACTTTGCACTTATTGTTGGTGAATATGGCATTTGGAGAAGAATCTGTTTCAGTTTTGTTAGGATGTAACATCAAGCAATGCAGGCCAAAATTTAATGTTCGTACTATTGTATTTAAAGCTTATCCTCAGGATTACAGATTGTGTGTAGTTAAGGCTATGAAAGAATATATAGAAAGAACTGAGAGGCTAAGGACAGAATCTGGAAATGCAGATGGGAGACTACTCATAAGTTATATAAAACCTCATAGGGGTGTTTCTAAGGACATGGTGGCAAGGTGGCTTAAGACTATGTTATGTAAGTGTGGGATTTATACCAAGAGGTACACAGCAGGTAGTATTAGACCTGTGTCAGTGTCTAAGGCCAAGGCACTGGATGTGCCTATTGCCACCATCATGGCAAAAGCTGGTTGGACGCAGGAAGCCACATTTGCTAAATATTATAATAAGGCTATACAAGGGGAAATAGACCCTTTTTCAAGAAGCAGTGCCAGGCTCAGTATAATGTAAGGTTTGAAATGTTATCAGCAGTAAAAATCATGTTCTATTTTCATATATGACAATGGGGTTTTTGTAATAGGAACTTTTATTTACACCTATTTACAAAATGTGAAATTTGACAGAACCCTTTACATACAACACCCACATGACTTTAAAATCTCATGTGAACGGCACCATCTAGCAGACAAGTGATTTGCCGAAGTAAAATTACAGAAGTACATGAGACTTACCGTAAGTTAGTTGAAATGTGCTTCGGATTTTGCGAGGCACATCACGTCTGCTAGATGGTAGAGTTCACATGCCCTCCACTCCTTCCCTTTGTTAATTGATAATTCTTGGTTTACACAACAAAAATTCACTGACTGGAAGGGTTGGGAGATAATATTTCATGTGGGTAGTTGTATCTTTAAAGACTGACTGTGTGGCGAAGTGTAGTGTATCTCATGTGAACTCTACCATCTAGCAGACGTGATGTGCCTCGCAAAATCCGAAGCACATTTCAACTAACCTACGGTAAGTCTCATGTACTTCTGTAATTATGTGTGACCTTGCACCACTCTAGTTTGTTATTATAAATATCTTCATTTCTATATGTAAAGCTGTATCTTTTTGCTTCTCTCTTTCCCATCATTATTATGTGTGCCCTTGGACCACTCTTGTTCGTTTGCCTACATATTATGTGCTCACTGATTGACACACACCCACAGGGATGCTGAGGCCATGAAAGTATTGGAGAAAATCAGACCAAAGGATGCAGATTTGATAAATGAAATTGAAGTTATGAAAGCAGCCTTGGCTGAAGATACCAATCAGGTTAGTGTTTCATGCAGCTTTTTCATTTTCTCTACATAGATGGGCTTGTATGAAACTAATTGCAAGTTAAATTTAATTATTTGCTGATAACTGATTTTTTTTATTGGAATGTAAGATTTTCTTGAATCAGTACAATATATTTCCCAAGAAGGAAGCTATAAATTGTTGACATTGCCAAGAGTGGATTTTCCCCAGTAATTCTTATTTCTTTACTTTTGCTTGTAATTCTCATTCATGAGCTGTGAGAGCAGAATGAGAAAGGCAGTAGCTTTTATAGATGAATGAAATATAATTTTGCACCAAAAGTTTGGAAAGAGTTTGGCAGAGTGAAGTGTGCAAGGATAATGAGCCTTCTTGATCATCCTCATGAGAGAGGTCTTAGAAACAGCCATAAAGGAGAGTGGACACCTGTTACTCCTAGAGGTGACATTAATTTTTTTCCCGAAACACATGATTTTTGGTGTGCATGTATCTTAGTATGCAAAACATCAAATCCCCAATTTTCATTGAGATATGCACAAAAGTTTCAGAGAAAAAAATGTTACACACTGAAAATGTAAAAAAATGGCATCAGTATCGCATGAATTTCTCATTTGTTTTTCAAGCAGTTGTTTTAAAAATAATTTTCCACAATACACATAAATATAAATTTATTTTATCAAAGATGGGGTTTCAGTAAGATATTTGATATAGAAATAAGACAAAAACAAATTTTGATGACCAAAATTTTCAATTTTTTGACTGCCCAAAAATCTACCATGATATGAACAACTTATTTTTGGAAATTGATCTTTGGTGAAATAAGGCCTTTTTTTCCTCTTTCCAAAGATACCTTTATATCTGCATTATCTTGTAAGTCAACAAAGAAATTGTGCTTGAAATAGGAAAAATTTAAGTTTTGAGATATGAACCATTTTCTTCTGAGAAGTGTGTATCATTGTGTATGTTCGCTTTTTTCAGCAAAATTTTACAAATAATAGGAGAAAAATGACAACCAAGAGTAAACCAGTGTCTGTTCTCATGTTCAGGTCTAATTGGCACTTGGTCCCCTCCTGTTTGACAGGATATTACTCACTAGCAGGTGAGAGTATCAGAGGGTGTGACACAAGTGATGGCAGCACAAGTGCTGCCAAAGCTGTTGTTTTTTACCTCAATTTTTTTTCTCCCAGAAGCATTTATAGCATATCTTGGATATGAGGCTTCCAAGCTGGGAGAGAGATGATGTATTTCCCCTCATCTTTGTAGGGGAATGGAAATTTTCCTGGAATAACTGGATTTGTATATCCAGCTTTGTTGCTTGGTAGGACTCAGCAGAGGGAAGACGCTGAGGTGATGGAGAGGTGCAATGTGAGGTTGGGCAGGGTGGTGACAAGAGTGTCGGGGGTGGTGACTGGTCTTCTTTTCTTTTCTCTCTTTACTGCCTTCAATCATGCAAGCTTTGCCTCTGGATGATGACCCATTGCTTCCAAACTTGTGAATGGGTAAAAAAAGACAAGAAAAATGGGGTGAGGTGCTAGACAGCAGACACTGAGATGGTTGGGGACTCAGAGCTGCTCCTCCCACTTCTCTGTAGCACTGTTGCCATATTCACAAATATTAAAAAAAAACACCAAATTAAAGTTAAATGCTTCAAAATCATGAGTTTCTATAAGACACATGGCCTAGTGTGCAACAGGCATTTAAATCCCATTAAATAACTGTAAGCAAAGGTAATTTAAATATATAAGGAATGATATTATCAGTTTACAGGAAATAGCAGATACCACAAGGGTGACTATGTTGTTAAAAACTCAATTTTGAGGTCTGGGTAAAAAAAATTGTTTTTTTCCATCCAGTCTGCTTAACGTAAGTAGTAAGACTGCTTATTCCTGCTCTGGTTCTGTGTAGAGAGGACTGAGGGAGGTGCTGTCTTCTGCTCCAGTTCGTCAGGCACTTCTGGTTGGTTCTTTGCTACAGCTTTTCCAGCAAATCTCTGGCATTAACACCGTCATGTAAGTATGATTTTAGTTGCCATGTGAAAGACCTTTGCAACTTAAGATGACCATTTTGGAGCTAGGGCAGTATAGCACTATTTTGATCTCTCTTTGTCATACTGCATATAGTCAATTCCAAATCCTGAGAAATCTTGAGAAAAAAAAAAGCCCCTCCCATCACTTCCAAAAGATGAGCTCAGTTGGACCTTTGGTTTTGTGGGACAGAGGGTCAGTCCACTGGTGAAGCTCTAGCTACACTTGTCTTCATCTTTACTACACTAACTGGTCTGTGTCTCCATCAGGAATCAAAACAGATATATTTCCCTAAGAATTAGAATTGCTCTCTCTCTCTCTCTCTCTCTCTCTCTCTCTCTCTCTCTCTCTCTCTCTCTCTCTCTCTCTCTCTCTCTCTCTCTCTCTCTCTCTCTCTCTCTCTCTCTCTCTCTCTCTCTCTCTCTCTCTCTCTCTCTCTCTCTCTCTCTCTCTCAAGTTTCTCAAGTTGAATTTAGTATGTAGTATAACAGTTTAACCCCACATGGTGTGACAATTATCATGAAAAAAAATCTGAAAGCTCCTCCTATAGTCAAGTAGTGGGAGGAGCCTGTATTTGATAAGATTTGGAATTGAGTTAAGTGGCTACCTTTGCCAAATGTCTGGAAATGATTTCCCTGGAGAAAACATTATTGTATTTAATATTATAAACCAATTAATGTTACTCTTATTAAGGAACATTCATGATGTTCCCAATGGGGAATTTATAATATGACAGTATCTCTGAACTCTGTACTGCAGGTATTACAGTGCATCAATCATTACCATGGCTGGAATCACAGACAAATCTCTAGCAATTTGGTTGTCTGCTGCCACATCCTCCATGAACTTTTTTGGCACCTTCCTTGGGTTGTGGCTGGTGGAGCGATTAGGACGGAGGTCCCTCACTCTTGGCTCTCTTCTGGGCACAATGCTTTCTTTGTTTGTGATGGCCCTCACCTTCCAGATGGCATACATCAACAGTCCCAAGGTCACCTTCCCAAACTCTGACTCACATGAATGTTTTGCTGACTCGTAAGTACATTGATTCATTGATTACATTTTTGTTATGATATTAGAATATACATTCAATCAAAATAAAAACCAAACTGACAAATTTGTATGTTTGTTTTTATGTATGTGTTTATCTATTTGTATTTTTACAGAATTAAGGCAAGCTCTCATTTTTTTTCAAATGTATGATATGAGAGACAGGGCTGCGTGTGTGTGTGTGTGTGTGTGTGTGTGTGTGTGTGTGTGTGTGTGTGTGTGTGTTGTACTTTGTCTGGGCCACCCTGTGTGGGATTGCCAGCCTAGTATATAGATAGGTGTGAGAGAGAGAGAGAGAGAGAGAGAGAGAGAGAGAGAGAGAGAGAGAGAGAGAGAGAGAGAGAGAGAGAGAGAGAGAGAGAGAGAGAGACAGAGAGAGAGAGAGAGACTGGATTGTGTTACATGTGAGAAAAAGGCAGACACACACCCCACAAATAAACAAAATTGCAGAATTGATGCTCTCCCCCTCTCTCTTATCTCCCAATTTCCAGCTTCTTTTCCCTTCTTTTTTTTTCTGTCTTTCTTTCTGTGTGTGTGTGTGTGTGTGTGTGTGTGTGTGTGTGTGTGTGTGTGTGTGTGTGTGTGTGTACCTAGTTATATTTACCTAGTTGTAATGTACAGGAGGAGAGCTATGCTCAAGCTGTCCCATCTTTGTATCTCTTGGTGTCTAACATGGCCTTATAAATTCATGTATTGTCTCTGCACACATTACTTTCTCATCCATTCCATTCCATATATCTACTACTCTATGGTGAAAGCTGTTCATTTTCACATTTCTTTTGTGACTAAAAAGATCTTCCTTCCACATTCTCATGTATCTCTCATGTCCCATTTTATTAGGTCTTCTCTGTCAAGCACTTCATATTCATGATTCTATAAATTCCTATCGTGTCCTCTTTCCCTTCTTTGTTCTGTTATGACCACTTTTCCACCCTCTTACCGCTGTCGCAAATCGACTAGCCTCCCTGAGTCTTCCTATGTAGACTCAGTGCAGGGCTTAACTACAGGTGTACAGGGTCCCTTTGAACTCCTGTACCCTCAAAATGGGTGGTTGCAACACCAGATTCTGCTCCCCTTTATGACTGCCACTACCTGGGATCATCCTCCCTACACTGCCATGTCTACACAATGTGGTGTAGAGCTAGATTCATCTTCACAGGATCCTTCTGGCTTCCTGTGATGAACTACACAAATGAGGTCACCAACCTGTTTCACCAGCCTACAGGCAAGGGAATATTACTGCTGCCAAATCACTCCAACAGCTGGGAAAGAATTGCCAGCCTTATTCTAGGAGGAGACTCACAGCAAGGAATACACTTTAAATGTTGAAGTATAATGCCTCATTGAACAACTGCCCTCGAATAATAAATCCAATCCTCTGTCCAACAATGTATCATATCTCCAGCTGAATAGTGTCGTTTACAGCCTCCTGGACAGCAGGGCTCAACAGGACCTGAGGAGGGAGTAAGGTTCCATTACACAGCAATACACTTCAAATCCTTTGTGGTTAAACACTACCAAAGCCTTGACAAGCAGTAGCATTTGACAAGGCATGATGTACACAAGCAAACTGTCCACAGACCAACAGGAGGGTTGTTGACTGCTCACTGTCTCCAGGTATTTGCTTCATGAGCAGATGAGGAGTCATGCCTTAATGTATGCTAAATGCCTTACAGGAAAGTGTACTCATAGGCAAGCACTAACACTAGGTATATAATAAGCATGGGGCATACTGCAGTAAATTAATCCAATATCCCTTAAAGCAACTGGCCCCATCTAGCTGTATCCTGCCTGGTCTCCTTGGAAATGCTGCCTAACATGATATGTCTGTCTCGTCCTAGCTACCAACTGTGACTGACTCGTGGGAATGCAACACACACTGAGCTTTCATTGGTCATAAGGATATGACTCATGCAGGAGGGGAGGAGGGGGATGGGAGGGGTGCATCCCATGCTGCCCACTGCCTCCTGCACTCACACTCACTGGCTGCTAACTCTGTGCAATAAAACACTTTTCATTTGAAAATTCTGGTGACTAAACTGTAGGACCTGGATGAATACTGATTAATACATTGTCAAGGGCAACTCTTTTACTATAAACTATGTGAGGCTTAACATGAGGGAATGACGGGAAAGTGCTTAAGTTAAATAGGGAAGGAGACTGGGTGGAAAGTATAAAATTTTCAATGTAACTGCAAGAGTGGGCCAAAGAGTCATCAGCATCAGGCACCCCCCCACTCCTACGCTCACTCTCTCACTTATTCTTATTCTTCTCTCCCATCTCCCTCTTCATACTCTCATGTCTTCTTCTAATTATGCTCTACATAACAGTGTTGCTAATTTCAGTCTTGATAGCATCTCCTTACACAACATTTCTGACAAGCATAGAGCCAATTTTGTTGCTGCTCTTGGAACCCTTTCAAGTCTCCTAATGTTCTTTTTTGTGCTTGGTGACCACACTGGTGCTGCATATTCCAATCTTGCCCTTTTCAGAGTGATCAGTTTCTTTATCATTTCTTCATCCATGTGGGTAAATGCCACTCATATTTTTCAATAGGTTGCAAGTCTCCAACAATTTTATTTGTATGTTTCTCAGGTGACATGTTGTCTGATATGAATACTCCCAGATCTCTTTTCAATTTTTATTTCTTTATGATCTCTCCTCCAAGTATATATTGCCTTGAAATCCTCTGCTTGCTCTCTCCAAACTCTATTACACTGGATTTCTTGATATTGAATTCCATTTCCCGTTTGCAGCTCCATTCCCAAACTTTATGAAGGTCTTGTTCCAACATTTCACAATTGTCCTCCATAATTTAGTGTCATCGGCAAAGAGACTCGCATAACTATTAATTCCTTCATCTGTGTCATTAATATATATTGGAAACATAACTGGGGCTAATACTGATGCCTGTGGAACCCCACTGATAACTTCCTTCCAGGGAGAACACTTGCCTCTAATTATCACTCTTATTTCCCTGTCTTTCAGAGTCACTCAACTAGTCCAGCAGCTTTCTTTACACTCCTCCTATGATCTCTAGTTTCCTTAGTAGTCTTTTGTGTGCCACCTTATCAAAAGCCTTTTTTAGATTGAGGAATACACAGTCCACTCTTATTTGAATTATATACATATAGTTTTAGAGTAGAAACATTTCAGATTTATGGTACATGATTTACTTTTTCTGAATCCAAATTGTCTCGTCATTGTGCTGTTCGCTTCCAGGTGTTTAGTCCATCTGTTCATAATAACTTTCCTCAAATCTTGGCTGCCTTACTTGTTAAGGGTACTGGTCTGTAATTACTTGGGTATTCTTTGTTGCCTTTATATGTTGGCACAGTATTTGCTCTTTTCCGGTCTCTTGGGATTTTCCTTCCTTTAGTGAACTCTATATAATGCTTTGTATTTTATCTGCTAACTCCTCACTACATTCTTTTAATATTCAGTTTGTAATTCTGTCTGGTCCATGTGACTTCCTCAACTCATTAACTTTTTTATTTCATGTACTGTGATCTCTATATCTCCCATCTTTCTTGCTCCTGTCCTTCCTCACCCCAATCACTCTCGTAAAGGCTGCTTGGAATTGCTCATTCATAATCTTAGCCATTTCCATACTCCAATCCATCTCTGCATAATTTTCTTATTTCATGTTTATTTTTTAATTTGCTATTTGCATGTCTTTAGAAGAGTTTTGGTTGATTTTTACATTTGTCAGTTATGTTCTTCTTATAATTCTTTTCCTCTTCCCTAAGTATTTCCACATATTCATTTCTTGCACTTGTATATTCCAGCCACCTCTGGATTTCTCCTCTGTCTCTTCCATGCCCTGTCCCTTCTTTCCTTCGCCTCACCACACCTCATGTTAGACCACTCTTTGATTTTACTCTCCTTCTGATTTAATTTTGACACATGTTGTTCCACTCCGTTTAAAGATTTCCAACAGGAGCTTCCACTTGTGTTCTACACTCATTTCTGACATGAAAAAGTTGCTCCATTCTGTCTCTTTAAAATATTTTTTGAGTTCTTCAAAGTCTGTTTTGTTATAAACTAATCTCCCTTCCCTGTGGTCTTCTTTCCTTACAAATGATACACCTTCTATCAGTTCCAGTTTAATCAGTATGTGGTGACTCTTGCCAATAGGGTGATTGTATGTAACCTCTCTGACTATCTCAGGCTCTTTGGTTGAAGATTATATCAATTCGTGGTGGTTCATCATTATTTCTTTATCTGGTGTTTTGCTGAACCTACTGTCATTGTGTTCTCCATAATCATGTTAAGCAATATATTTCCCCAGGAACTTTAACCTCCCTCAGTTATCAGTGTCTCCCAGCATACTTCTTTATAGTTAAAAAGTCACCTATAAGCATAAGTTTGTCACTCTTTCATCAATTCCATTAAGACAATCTTGTATCACTCATCATCTTGGCACATTATGCTTCTCCCCATGATATTGTTTTAGGTGGGATATAACTCACTACAGAATCTCACCTTTCCATGTTTCTGGCTCCCAATTTAAGCCTAATTATTACAGCACTTTCCTTTCCTTAGCTGACTCTACTCACTTTTAGATTATTCTTAGTTATTAACATGACTTCACCATCATGCTTACCCTTCCTGTTTTTTTAACCAAATATTGTACTTTCCATTCTCAGTGCTGTTCAACAGTAGTTGACCACCTAGTTTAGTTTGTGTTATTCCCATTATATCAGGCTTAAACTCCTTCAGGTAATGATTTAATTCCATGATCACTGAGATAAGTTCATTCACATTGATATATGTCATTTTCAGTTTTCCTTTTCTTTCTTTCTCTCTTCCATGTATCATTTCTGCAGTCTCATATCCATGACTCTCCAATAGAAACTCTTCTTCTCTATCAGTTGTTATTTTTTTCCTTCTCATTTCATTTCTTAACTTTCATTCTTTTTCTGCTTCATCCAGATTTATGTCCCTCTTTAACCACATGGTCTTGTAGTTAGTATTCTTAGAGAGTTTTTCCTGCCCTTGCCAGGATTTCCCCTGCTGCAACCTGACCTCATTCTCACCTTCAATGGCTTCTGGCCTTCCTATATGTATTCTCCAGTCCTATACATTTCCACTATTTCCTGTTCCAAGCTTTATTCTTGGTCCTTGACTGCTCTAATGATTGTTCTTCTCACCTCTATTTTCTTCTCTTTCCATTGCATGTCTTGCTGGATTCTTTTTCTCTTCAAGGCCAAACTTGATAATGCCTTTCTTTTTTTCACCTTGTCCCTCACCATAGCTCTTTTCTCCCAAATTATTTTGATTATTGTCTCTTTTGTCTTCTCTATTTGATTCTGAACTACAGTACTTGCAAAAAGTACGTGGAAAAGGTAAAGAGACAAAAAAAAATTCTTGTTCTCCTTTACTTCAATACTTTGCATGGCCACCACAGGCCTTCAGAATAGCTTGGAATAGAATCTGATTCTTTTACAATATTCCACTCCAGTGCCATGTATCTATATGTCTCTGAGTGCATCAATCGTGCAGGAGAGTGTTGAAGTATAATGTCTTTCTTGGCCTTGTGGCAGGGTGCATTGCCTCTCATAAACAAATTGCTGTCACCAATTTCGTAAAAATTCAGCATGTATCTTTGAAGGACTTTAATGTAGCAGTCTCCATTCATAGTGACATTCTTGGGAAGGAAATAAATTCCTCCCTGCCCCATTCCACCACTAAAAGAAACCCAAATCATGACTGAAGGTGGGTGTTTGACAGTCAAATGCAGGTAACAGGGGTCAAGGGGGCTCATGCCAGGGGGACACCTCAGACTTGCCATGCCTGACTGCATGCACCACACTGAAATGTGGACTTGTCACTTCATATGACCCTTCTCCAATCTTCACTAGTGAAATCCTTGTATTTCTTTGCAAACTTGAGACGAGCAACATGCATCTTGCAAGTCATTATGAGCTTGGAGGTTGGAGAGTGAAGATGCAGCTTCAGCTCCTTCTGACAATGGTGCTGGATGGTGTGTTCCACCACATTATCAAGGATGGATGAGAAGGCTTGTTTGAGTTGTCTTGGGATTTTTCAATACTTGGGATTTTTCTTGTAATCAACTTTTCTGTAGTAGGTGAGGTTTTCCTGGGGCATCGTGGAACTGACTGATGAGCTGGAACTTAATATTGAGGAAGATTCTTAGCTCTTGAAATGAGATTATAGATAGCTGTTTTCTCTTTCCCTGTTCCCCTATAAATTACATTTTTATTTATCATGAGGCAAGAATACGTGCCTTTTCTTGATCAGTGAGGCTCTTGGGACCCAACTTAGTTGTGTGCCTAGGTGTTGGTACATGGAAAAGCAGGGAAGAAGAAAAGGTAGTGATTTCTTCTTTTGATAAACATCAGTCATCATCTTGTTGTAACAGAGTCTCATGCAACACTGACAGGAAATAGGATTAGGAGAGTTGCCAGATACTGACCGTAGTTGCCTAGTACTACTATAATGAGATCTAAGCATTCTATCTCCTTGGGAGGACTCTTATTTTGGAGGGTCACTCATATGGCACAAGCCACGCTTTTTTTGTGGATACTGTGTTTCAATGAAACTTATCTACTTATCTTTGTTTTCCTTCTCCCAGACATCTCTCATTTCATTTAACTTGCTTTCATCTACAGTTCCTTTAGATTCCTTTTTAACTTTTTCTTCAATCCTCTTAGTCAAGTCATTTCCCAGGGATTCACATTTTTCTCTCACGAGGTTATTCTTGGCTTCCAACTGAGCAAATTTAGCCTCAAAGTCCTTTCTCAAAACTTGTTCTTATTCACGAGCATTTCCAGTTTCTATTGTAACTCTAGGACCATGTTTTCTAAATACACCATTCTCTTATAAGCCATTCTCCTAGACAAAACTTCATTGTCCTCTTTAAAACCAGAGAATGCACCAGCAACTACAGGTATTCCATTTTTGTTTACTTTTGTGGTCTGATGTCTTGCACAGGACTGTATGAGTGAAACAGTCTTTTACCAGACATCTTTTATCACACCAGGACAGCACTGGTTTTCATTTTTCTCCCCTTCCTGTACATAACAAACCAGGCTGTTGTGAAGTTTCTGTGAAGAAATTTGGAACCTAGCGCTGTGTTGGGATGTCTGCTCTCCATGTTGGCTGCGGTGTGTGTGTGTGTGTGTGTGTGTGTGTGTGTTGTAAGTAATTCTACAAATAAACTGTACCAATCAAAGCATCTCTGCAACCTGAAAGCATATTGGTCAACAGACAGATCAATCAGTGTTTGAAGTGGTGTGACTCTGTCAGTGGCAAACCCACAGGGATGTGTGCAGATAGACGATAGACTTGTTTGTTTCCAGAGTGTAACCACATTATCACCTTGCAGATGTGGTGTGTGTACCAGCAAGTCTTCCTGTGGATATTGCTTCATGGGTGATCAGAATGATATACTGAATTCAACTTGTCTTGCTACTGATGAAACTTCCTATAATGAGGTAATAAAGATTTGATAAAATTTTTTGTCTTGGAAAGAAAGTAAGAGCACAAGCCATTGAAAGAAAAAAGTGCTCCATCAAGTAGACTTTACTATCCATATGATAGAATAAGTAGCAACTGTATTTTTATAGTAAGGTTGTGTTTGAAAGGAGTAAAAGTTAAGTTATTGATTTTGGAGTGAGAGTAAAGGGAGAGCTTGAAGAAAGTACTAGCAATTTTCTTTGCAGATGACACTGGGAGGGAGATATGTAATTTGAAGGAATAATAGGTAATTTCTGTAGTATGTGTATGGGACAAACTGAAGCTGAATGTTAGACAAAGTAACATAATGAATAACTTTTGAGAGGATGTCAAGGTATGTGAGTTTAGAATAGTTTATAAGTGTGCTAGCTGTATGAAGGTATGTGATTTTTATGTAAGGAGGAAAAATGGAGAAGGAAAAAGAGTACTTGGGAGCAGTGTTACATAAACACAGTGAGATAGATGTGAAGTATGAGAGGGGTGTGGAAATTAAGTGTGTTATAAGATCACTGGAGGAGTCTTTATAAATAGACATTGATCATACATACTAGATGTGTAACTGGTTGCATGTTTCAGTGAGTGTCTGCATCTTTAATGTAAACACAGATTGACATGAAGTAATAATTGCCCTATTATTTTGGGAGCTTCAATGAGTATTGTGTAACCCTTCATTACGTTTCTCTTAAATTTTCTGATGTTATGCAGATGAGTGTGACTGGTTGGTGCAGCAATTCAACACTTATAAATGATGGTCAAGTCACTTTTGCCTATGACTGGTGTCCATACAAGTATGCATGGCTGTGTATTATGGGTCTGGCTATCTACCTTCTCTGCTTCTCCCCAGGTGAGCAACTATTTATTTATTTATTTATTTATTTTTAAGTATGATAAAAGCCCATTATTTAATACTTCAACCTACACACACCTGTACTTGAAGTGTGCTATATTTGCTTGTTGTTGATGGACAGGTATGGGCCCCATGCCATGGACCATCAACAGTGAGATCTATCCTGGATGGGCACGAGCCACCTGCACGTCCATCACCACCTCCATCAACTGGACTGCCAATCTTGTGGTCTCCCTCACTTTTCTTACCTTGACAGAGCTACTTCTCAAACATGGTACAGCACTAATTGCTTCTTTTGTAATTTCACAAGGAAAAACCAGGATTGGAATTTTTAGTTGTCATGTTATCAATTTTTTTTGTTATTTCTACCACATTTAAGAATGTAATGGTGAGAGAAAATGTTTAGACAGGAATTAAGTTAGATCTGCAGGATGGCCAAAGTATCCTGTCTAGATCCTTGTCATTGCCATACTTTAGGGGGGGTAGGCAGGGTATCCTCAAAAGGTATCAGTGCATCAAGATGATGGTCATGATGATGATTTGATCTACATACCAGGCCAGTGTCCTTGAAAGGACACTGGGGTAATCATGATAAGGCTTGCACACCATGTGTTCAGCAGTGGTGTGGAAGTCACCTTTAAAGAAATATAAATGCAAAGAGCAGCCTTAAGATGGTTACCAAGGTTTCAAGGAAAAAAATGGTTATAAAAAGGAAAAAAAAAAAAAAAAACTGGAACATTAAAAGTTTGACTCATTCCTGTGAAAATACACACTTTCTCAGACTAAATCAGAATCCATCTGAAACCCTGAGCTTCCAAAGAGATCGTCACCAATCAACTTTGCATTCCATACTATGAATGTTGAACAAATTTTTCTCTCTAGTAAGTTGAAAAATTAATACTTACTGTCTTACTCCTGCAGGTGTTTTCTACATGTACATGGGCTTAGCTGGTCTGGGCCTCATCATTTTCTTTTTTTTGTTGCCGGAAACTCGTGGTGTGGCTCTGGAAGACATGGAGAACCTATTTTCCAAGCCACTCTCCTCAAGGTTCAGAAGATGAAAACTCCTACATTTCATTGCATTCTGTTGTGTTTTGTTTACAGTAGTCTTTTCATAGCAAATCTACAGTAGAACATTGATTAGTTACTATTTAAAATCAAAAAATGGTTTTGCTTTTTTTAAATCTATTTTTAAATAAGTTTTCCTAAATTAATTTAAATTAATTTAAAAGTTAATTATTTTAATTTATTTAAAAGTGAATTACAAGTTATTTGATTTTGTATGGTGCTGTAATTGCAATAATTGAGGCATATTTCTGAATGCAGAGTTTTTATACATAGTTAGGGAAGATTTTGTTATTGTCATGGACAAGATTATGTCATTTGTGTCCAGTCACACAGGTTTATATACACAAGGAAATGCAAAGTTTGTTTGGTGATATCCTAATTTGATTATTTATATCTTAATTCCTCTGTTCATGTCTGTTTATAACCAGCCCATTTCTGTGTAATCATCTCATCCTAGTAAAAAATCATGTTTAACATGAAGATAGGGTGAAAGTGTTCAGAGTTTGATTTGTAACAAATCAAACTTCCTATTTTGAGTTTGGCTTATACATAGTTGCAATTCTGAGTATGGCTTATAACAAAGCACTTGATTTGTAACAGAGCACTTCCTATTTTAATTTTTGTTTGCAATAAAGCAAAACAAGCACTTCCTATACTGTTTGATTTTTAAGGCCATATCCACATGAGCATACATTGTGTGTCAGACATTGTCTTTGACCATACAAAGTCTGCAGGCACAGCTGTAATGTCCACATAGTGATGTCTGGCCAGTATAAGTCTGGCTGCAGTCAAGTGAGGATTATCTGACTGATGTACTAGTGTTTTGTAATGGTACGACAACCTCAGCATGGTATGGTGAAAGAAAGACAGGAAGCATGCAGCATTATGTTGCAGAGTAATAGCCATGTGCATGATGTGAAAAAGACCAGAACAAAAACACTGGCATTCTGGGGTCCTTACAACTTCCATGTATGTCCTGATACATTATTGACCATACATTTATATGACACTTCTGTGGATGTTTGTGATAATATATGTCTCCCCTCTCTAACCCTCAATTCTATCCCCACCTCATTTGGTTGTCCCTGGATGTTGTGAACTTTATGTAATAGTGTTTCAGTTTTGTATGTAATCCCACAATATGATTCTCAGTAAGTTTGGTAGTCATCAATACCATTGTCAATGGGTATACACAGCTTATCTGTTGCAGGTTTACCAGTAGACCTATTTATTTAATTGCACTGTTTTTTTATATATATAATTCATTTTGCTCTCATATAAACATTTCTGACTGAATTCCAGCTGAAACTTGGTTTATATCGAGTGGCAGCGGAATCACTCCATGGACTGCAAGCAGTGTCTGTTGTATTCACTTGACCTGCATCACAAAGTTTGTTTGCTGACATTTCTCGTTTGTGTCTGCAGACAGTGAATGCTCACGTAGATGGGTCTTAATAAAGCACTTCTTAAGAAACGGCAACAATGCACTCATGTCTGGAGGCTTGGTTAGGCAAGTTTACAACAACATAAAGAGTTGTAGCTATGTATAGGATATGTTGTGAACAGGAGCAGACATCTAGGATCACCATAATTTATAAGCGTGCTATAGTGTTCTTAGATTAAGAAAGAAATATTTATAAATTGAGAAAAATCCTTACAATTATTTATTTTTTTATGCTAAAAAGCCAGAATTTACTTGATATAGTTACAGCAGATCTTTGATTCTTTGGGTCTTTACATAGAATTTAAAATACATCTATACATCACATTCTTATCAATATAATACTCATTTCAATCAAGATATGACCATAGTTCACTCCAGTTTATCAAGATTTGATAAATTCTACCTTACATCATCTTTTTGTTAGAAAAATTACAACCCCTGGAAGCAACCATTAATGTGATATCTCAAAGGGTCTCTGGAGAAAAGTGCACCATTTACGAGCCAGAAAATTTATTAGAAAAAATAAAATTGGGAATCCTCTGAACTCTTACAACACTGAAGCTTGTTTACCACAACCAGTGGCCAACCAAATCTGACACGCAGTATTGCTGTGTGTGGATAAATGTCGAGAAGGTCCTATCCAAGGCTGAAGACTTCCTGTTGCTTCTACCCTTTAG